>NC_081182.1:133308953-133530843 GCF_029867415.1 Vicia villosa
ACAAACAGACATCACCGATGCCAAAAGCATACACACCTGCCAATAACATGATACATAACACACGGAAGATATGAACATATATAAATACGTATAGCTCTCACTCTCAAAGAGGAGTTTTCCTAAATAAAGTGTTTATGATACACAATGGCACGTTATCACATATACATGTTCAAAAGAGTCATATACAAATAAATAACAACAGACTCCCGACTCCCCGGTGTTACGTATCAGAGCAACCGACAAGACCAACTGGAGAACTACCTCTTCCAAAAGACTCCCAAAGCGGCTAATCTGCAGGATGCCACTCAAGCATCAAATCAGCAGAAGGGTGAGAATATAATTCATAATGAAAGCATGACAATTATAGTAATGCCAACAAGTATCATCAAGAATCATACAACAAAGTAATCCACTCATTCAACCACAATCAATATATAAGTAATGTGACACATGAATGATAACATAAATTATACAGACCGACAATGATGAATGAGACTAGACTATGCATATGCATGTGGTACCAAATCCGGAGTAAAACTCCTCCTTGTCATTATGACAAATACACCTTTGCCGAGCATTATGCTGGGACTTCTTTCCCTCAGGAAAATACACCTTTGTCGAGCAGTAAGCTACGACTAAATGTCATCGAGCATTTAGCCCCCACTGATGACCTCTTGCCACTCGGGCAAATACACCTTTTTACCGAGCATTAAGCCACCACTGGTAATAATTGCCAATTCAGGCCACCTGTTAATAGCATTCCGCCATTAACGTATTGAAATGTTATGTTGTGCAAATATATGACTCTATTACACGACAACAACATCGTCAACAATATAACACGGTCACATACCCACGTTACACCGTTTATATTCTATCCAAAAGGATACATCACCAATTAATAACATCGTTATCAATTACATCACACCATAATTACCGCACGGGCATTAATAAGCACACAACACACATTCACCGTCAAAACATACTAGCCACATCGGCATAAATGATCGCATAATTGCATCACATCAATTAATATTGGCCATTGGCCCACAACTCCATCAATACATCATCAACAAGTTGTAATAACAACAATTCAACAATGATAATACACCATTCTCATAACAACAATTACTTGCCATAAGGCCACACATCATGTTAATAACAAACAACCAAACATTGTCACATATTAAGAATGAACATTCATTAATACATAACACATATGAACATGATCTCATGTTATCGACAACTAATCACATACCTCGTACCAATACGACAACATTCACATAACACATCATCATGATTTATCATGCACTAGTTCACAAAACCATTTATGAAAATCAACCAACCACTACTACATCCCACATCATTAACAATTACAACCAAGCACTATGATTATTTACCAATCATATCGCGCATATAAACAATTATGTGTTTTCATCAACAACACCTCATAACTAATTAATAACAAGCTAACCAAGCCTATACTATCATATAGAACATACAACTAGCTTCCTAACACTTCGAACGGCGTACGAAACGGAGCTACGGATCAAAAGTTAAAAGGATCCAAAGTTTGGGAAAAACAGAAAATGCTGTTGTCCGCTTTAGCTCCGCTCAGCGGACCTTCGCAGAGATTTTCTGCAAAAGAAACTCCGCTTAGCGGACCTGCGTAAACCCAGAAAAAACCAGAATGAACCAGAACGGTTCCAAGCCCCTCATACTCACCAAAACCACTCCTAAACATCATTATAACACCAATACAACACATACAAACCATAGAAACAACCTAACATCAAACTTTTCATGGTTGATTCATCAATCTATCTCAAAACCTAACATTTTATCCAAACTCAATCAAGCCATAGAAATGGAAAACAAACATAATCAATCACCATAACACAACAAGGATATCATTTAATCATCATACAATCATTCTCAAACAAACTTAGATCAAACAAAGACCACACAAGAAAATTGTGGAAATTGGAACAAGAAGAACAAGAACAAGAACAAAACTATAAGAATCATACATCCAAGATAAATTAGATTCACCCCCTTACCTTGCTATTGTGACGATCGGCAATCGATTCGGTTGAGAATCCTCCACTTTCTCTTGTTTTTCCCCTTTGCTCTTCTTCTTCCTCTCTTCTCTTCTTTCTTTCCTTTTTCTTTCCATCCTTTTTCCTTTCTCACAAATATCTCTTTCTTATAAAGAAAATATTTATCCCGCGGAAATGACTAAAATGCCCCTACGCTCAAATATCGTTCAAACGCCCCCAAAACGCGGAGTATTACCTTAATAATATTTCTAGTACCAAAAATATGAAAACCTTCAATTAAATATTAGTCCGCCATCCCGAACTAATACCGACTGAAACGACTCCAAAAACGGTAAAATTCCAATAGATGTCACAAACATCAAAATTAAGCATATACTTATTTTCCGGGCGTTACAGTTGGTATTGGATGTAGAGAGAAGTATTTACCACATCGTGTCGCTATGCAATTTGGTGTGGAAGCAATTGACATTTCTGATAATGTTGCCTCTAAATACTATGATTGGAGGAAGCAATTGAAATCAAGCGGGGAAAGAGATAACAAGGGAGTAAAGTTTGAGAAAGATCAAATGGAAGAATGTTCGGATGATGAAGTAAGTTAAAATGGTAAGACTTTGTCAAGTCATGAAATTGGTGATTTCACATCATCAAATGTGGGTGAATATGGTGAAACTAATATTCAAAGCTGTGATAGAAATGGTGAAAAGGTGCGCAGTACTGTTAATCCTAATAGTACTCTTTGGTTGGTTTGCAATAAAAAAATAACTTTGGTTTTTTCCCTAATAGAACAATTTTTTCCCTAATAACTTTGGTGTGCAGTACTTGTTTTTGCTAATTTCGTATAATGGTTTACAACAATTTATTTGGTATTCACTTTGTATGATGCATACTGTGATTATGATAGTTGTGACTTGATCTATCGATCATATGTAGCCAATGAAGAACCTGTTCATGATAAAGCATTTCAATTTCCTATTAATTAATGAAATGGCATAAATTAACGATGGTGTAAATTGATGGGGAGTGAATCTACACTAGGTTTATGAATTTATGAATATATGGTTATTAAAAAAGATTTTCATTCAAGTATTAAATTAAATATTGGATTTGGTTTTGATTTTCATCATGCACTCTTCAATATAATACCTTACATATCTTTAGATCACAGTGCAATGTTCGTCGTTAAATTCAGTATCATTCATGTATTAGAATCATTAATAATCAACATCTATCTAATACATTCATTTAATCAATCATAATTTCACTCTCAGCTCTCGAGAGACCCTCGTTTTGCATTTATCTCCTTCAGAAATATAATTTACATTATTCACCATCTTGCATAATCGAGACTCTTATAAAACACTCCCTATATTCAACACTTACAGCATCTGTTTAGTTTTCACTATTAAAAATTATAGATTTCATAACTTTCACTTCGACCATTGCGAAAACCGTAGTAAAATAAAAACAAGTTATATTTTATCACCGTTGAAAAATATGACTGTGGTGAAATATTGTGTGTTTCTTTTTTTCAATTTTAAGATTAAAATTAACATTTTATCAAGGTCATCACTACTACAAAATATACGTTCGATAACACAATTTTACTACATCCGTTGTAACAACTGTAAAAATAACTAATTTTTACACGCATGAATTTTTTAATATTTTATTAAAATACATTTCATCACAGTCTTTAATAAAAACCGTTGTGATAGACAAAATGTTACTTGCTTCCATTCCCAACACCAACAATTTTTTCCTATTTTCATTATAAATAGGGTTTGTCCTTATACTCTTATAAATATAATAAAATTAAAATACTTATTACCATGATTATTACTAAAAGCCATTGTAAGTAGTACTTAAATTTTAGGCAAAATATTGATTTGGATCCCTTAACTATATTCTTGGGTTCATACGGGTCCCTCAATTTTTTTCGTACCACTTTTGTTCCTTAACTTTCAAAATGTTTCATTTTAGCCCTTTTGTCTAATTAGCGATAGAAAAAACTTTGAAATCGGTCGCTAAATCTGCTTCTAATTAGTCAAAAAGGACTAAAATGAGACGTTTTAAAAGTTAAGGGATCAATGCGACACTAAAATAAATTATGGGACCAATTTGAACCCAAGGGTATTATTAAGGGACCAAAATGAATATCTTACCTAAATTTTATGTCACTCTCAAAACATAAATCTAACATCTCTCTCGTCCACATTCAGGGAACTCATCCTCATAAGCTTATTTAAACTAAAAGGTAATCAAGTTTGTACGCTTTATCATTCTTCTTCTCTTTATAAGTTTTCTTCCATGTTATTCATACGCTTTCTACCATTTTCTCAAAACAAAACCCTAACATCTCTCTCGTCCACATGTAGTAAACTCATCCTCTTAAGCTTCTTCAAATTAAAAGGTAATCAAGTTCATATGCTTCATATTTCTTCTTCTTCTTCTTCTTAAGATTTCTTCCAAGTTGTCCATATTTGTCCATGTATGACACTAGTTCTTATAGAGAGTTTTTTAATTGGGCATGATTTTCTTATTTTTTGGATTATCTGTACTTGGGCTATGTTTCCGTTCATGTTAATATGTTGTTAATGTCATGCTAGTTTATGTTTCCAAATCAAGTTAGCATTCTGAAAGCTGTTTATAATATTTCAAAATTGAGTTTATCACATGCAAATTACTTGTTTCACTATCCCTTCACTGAATATGCATTCATTTAAATTAATTTATAAAATAATAATTTGAAAAATTAAATCATATTTGAAAATCAGCTTAGATCAATAAATGTTTTTAAATCTACATGCATCTCGTAATTCATCTATCGTTCTTTAACACATATAACTTGGTTCAATGTCCCAAACTCTTCAAAGCAACGATACATTCTCTTATAATTATATTGCAAAACATCAAATTTCTTGCTAATAAACTAGCAGAGAATGAATTGTAGCTTTGAAAATTCTGGAGCATTGAGCCAAATTCAATGTGTAAAGTTGCAAGAGATGAATTACGAGATGCATGTAATTTAAAAAATGGTGGTTCGCTTAAGTTGTTTTTCTAGAATAATTTAATGTTTTAGATTATTATCTTCTACATCAATTTTAATGGTTGTAAATGCTTAGTGAAGTGTAGTAAAAGACATCAATTTTAGTTTCAACAAGTGTAGGTGTGTTAAAGATGCTCTTGTTCCATATAAATTTAATAAACAAGAAAATATTTCGTTTTGTACGTTTTTTTGAGGTTAAAGATTACAAGATGTAAGTGTTATTACATGGTGCTGCCTTCAGTCATCTTCCCCTTAAAGTGAACCATGTAAAGTTTTTTAAAATGAATAAATCTTTTAAGTTGGAAAAGAAGAAAAATGTCGTGGTTCCACCTGTTTTTTTTCTTATTCTATCAAGGACTCCTGTCATATATACTTGTTATGGTAGAGATTTGTTTGGTCCTCCATATTTTATGCTTTAGAGCCTTGGTATTAAATTTGGTTTCCAATCCAATGATGGATGGATTCAAGCTTTAGGCATCGGATTTTGGTTTAAGCCATCCTTACAAAATCGACTTGTAAGTTAAAAGGTATCACTCTATATAAACTATTTCAAGGCTCTATTTCTAACCAATGTGAGACTTAGAATTTTTCAAAATATACCCCTTCACGGCCAACATTATTTTTGGACTTGGTGAGTGGAATAAATAGTGGGTGGCCCATAGTCTGATCGATGGGCTCTGATACCATATTAGAGTTTGGCCTAGCTCCTCCTTACAAAATAGGCTTATAAGTTGAGGGGTGCAACTCTATATAATCTAATTCAAGGCAATATATCTAACCAATGTGGGACATGGGTTTTTCCCTATACAACCCTTCACGCCTAATACTCTTTTGAATTTTGTGCGTGGATATAATTGATGGATGAACCATGATCTGATCAATAGACTTTTATACCATATTAGAGTTTGGCCTAACTCATTCCTATAAAACTGTCTTATAAGGTGAGGGGTGTCACTCTGTAAAAACTCTTTTAAAGTTCTATCTCCAACCAATGTGGAACTTTGGACTTTTCCCAATACACTCTATCAAGCCCAATACTCTTGTTGGACTTGGTGCGTAGATATAAAAGATGGGAGGCCCATAGTATGATCGTTAGGCTTTGATGCAATAGTAGAGTCTACTTAGTCTATTCGCAACATGGACCACTTATTATTTTTGCATTTAGTTATCATCATCAAAATAATATCAATCATTTAGGAATATCAGAGCTTTCTCGATTACTTAATTAGTAAAATAGGGTTCCATAATCTTTAAAACATTAGACTATTAGTTGATTTGTTGGAATATTGCATACATTTCCCAAAGCATCCACAACAAACTTGTTGGATTTGGTCAACGATGGCACCTTTACATATGGGATTGAAGATGTAATTTATGGGAACAAGACATGCATTTGACTCCAAATATGTGTCCAATACTCGGTTATATCAAGTCATATGGAACAAACATTGTTCCATGGTCCACATGATAACATTGGTATCCTCTTTCCTCAGCCCAACATGTTTTCCTACATTGGAATAATTTTTTTTTTCAATATTCAACTCAACATCATATATGTTTGTCACCTTTTGCTCTACATTTGCTTTATTCATTTTACCATTTTTGCTTTTACCTCTCTCGGTATATTTTAAGTGTAGTTTATACATATTGGAGTGTCAATGCAGTTAGCAATGATAAATATGGTTTTGTGCCTCCAATATTCTAGAGAGTGTGAATCCTCACCTATATCAAAGCAAGAGTTTAATTAACATTGCTTGGTATGAAGTCTATTGTTCAAGGGAAAAGTTTGAGCACGCCCAAATTCAAATTGCTATAATTAGTTTCCCTAACTTAATATTATAAAAATTAACTCTGAAATTTTAAAATTTATCTTATTTTTAATTCATTTTTGTCTTTTCATTATTCATCCTTCTTTATCTTTTTCTTTCTTTTGATGTTTGACTCAAATTTAATATTTTTACTTTCAAATTTTATATTTTAATTTTTTTTGTCATTTTATTCTCAATCCATCTTTATCTTTTTCTTATTTTATGCTTAACTCCAAATTTAAAATGTTTAAAATTAATTTTTTAATTATGAAATTTATCTTAATTTTGTTTCCCTTTTTGTCTTTCATTCATCTTCCATCTTTATCTCTTCCTAATTTTATGCTTGACTCAAAATTTGTATATATTTGTAACTTCTTCTTCTTTTCTATTATATCATTTTTATTCCAAAAAAATTAATTTTAATCCAATATTAAAATTTTAAAATTCATTTTAATTTTAATTATTTTGTCTTTTTATTATTCATCCATTTGTATCTCTTTTTTTTGGTTTAATTACAACTTTGGCCCCCTTATTTTGTCTTTTTCTTGATTTTGACCTTCCATTTTAAAAACCATTATTTTAGTCCCCTTTTGAATTTTCTGTTGAAAAAGAGACTAAAATATGGCTTAAAATTGCAGAAAAAACCAGAATAGAGGGATGAAAATTGCACAAAACACTTAATAAGGGGACTAAAATAGTGATTTATAAAATGGAGGGATCAAAATCAAGAAAAAGATAAAACATGGGAACTAAAGTTGCAATTAAACCTTTTTTTATGTTCGACTCTAATTTTAAAGTTTTTATTCTTAAATTTTAAAATTTATTCTAATTTTTATTTATATTTTTATGTCTTTTCATTCTTTATCACTTTTTGATTTTATGTTTAACCCTAAATTAAAACTATTTTAAAATAATTTTAAAATTATAAATGTTTTCTTAATTTTAATAATTTTTTTCTTTTCATTCTTCATTCCTTTTTATCTCTTCCTTATTTTATGGTTGACTCAAATTTAAAATATTAATAATTAATTCATAAATTTTAAAATTTATCTTTTTTGCCTTTTCATTATTTATCTTTCTTTATCTATTTATTTTCTTTTTATGTTTGGCTCCAAATTTAATATTTTAACTTTAAAATATTTAAATTTATTCTAATTTTATTTTATTTTTCTTTTAATTCTTCATCTTTTTATGTTTTTTTTATTTTATGTTCAACTCCTAATTTAAAATGTTTAAAACTAATTCTAAAATTGTGAAGTTTATCTTAATTTTGTCTTTTCATTAATCATCCATCTTTATCTCTTTTTTTTATTTATTTTATGTTTAACTCCAAATTTAAAATGTTTAAAAATAATTCTAAAATTCTGAGTTTTTCTTAATTTTTTTTTGTCTTTTCATTCTTTATCCATCTCTATCTCTTCCTTATTTTATGTTTGACTCCATAATGTTACTTAAATAAGATAAACATAAATTCATATTTTTCTTCTATCTTACTTAACTTTATGTTTTATGTTTGTATCTCTTCCTTAATTTATTTTTGATATTTATTATATAATCAATATATTGAAATTACTTAATTTATTTTTTTGAATTTATTATATAATCAATGTATTTGAACTACGCATGTATAGATAAAATATATTAACAAATTTATATAATAAATTTTATTTTATAATAAAGATGGAAGGGAATATTAGAAAATGATATGAGTTAAATAAAAATAATAAATTTTTTATTTTATTTTAGACATAACTTGGATATGCTTGCTCAACAGCATGTACTAATTAATTGAGTTGGGAAAAATTTGAATACTATATTTTTTTCAAAAGAAAAAAGAATATATACTAACAGTATTAAATATTTTTACACTATCAACCAATGATAGACATGTATTTAAGTAAAACACGTTTTTAATTTTAAATTATATGGCGTGACAAGTAAAAAAAATTAATTGATTGTATGTATAATGTTGGTTTACACTGTTTATGCATTATCTTCAAACTCTTCTTTTAAGACTTAAAACAATATTTTTCTTTAAATGCTTTAATGATTTTAATAACTAGGATGATTAATCACTTAAATAATATTTAAATAGGACATTAAATCAAAATAAAAATAAAATAATAAGTCGCTTAGTTGTTACGACATAAAGTTAACAGTCATCTCTGCTTATAAATTAAGGAGCCTTTTGATAGAAATCATAATCAAAACTCAATTGAAAAACCAAAGTTAGACTTATCGAAATTAAGATGTCAAGCCAGAAAACTGTCGGTGTAATGTTGGTCTTATGCATGGTGATGACGACAACATTACATGCAAGTGAAATGGATGATGTATCATGTTCAGAGGCAATTTTATCTCTATGGCCATGTCTACCTTTTCTGGAAGGTTCTCTTCCACCAACACCGTCTGCTGACTGTTGCACTGGAGCTACAAATTTGTTCAATAAGGCAAACACAACTCCTATTAAGAGAAAAGTCTGCCAGTGTCTCAAAGATGCTTCTGCTAAATTTGGAGTTAAACCAGACAGGGCTGCACAACTTCCACAACTTTGTCACATTCAATTGCCTTTTCCAATTAGTCCTTCTCCTGATTGTAGCAAGTATGTTTCTCTTCCTCTATTCCTATTAATTCATACACACTAAAATATTTTGTTTTTCTATAATATTATTACTATTACTATTCTAATTTATTTATTTTAAAAATCTCCAGGATTGAATGATTCTACATTAGGATTAGATCGTGAATAAGACTTGAAGAACTACATGGAGGAGTTTTTATTTTGTTAATCTTTCTATAATGGAGAGTTAGATTATATCAATAAGCCGTCTGAAAAAGTTGATGTCTTTTAGTGAAATTTATAAATGGAAAATAAAGTCATATTTTTATTATCTATTTTTTATTTTTAAAGGGTTATTGCTTGATGGTTGGTAAGTAGAAAGTGCGTTACTTAGGGAAACAAATTATGACAACTTTTGTAAGTAAAATAAAATAATATATTTATTCAAACTAAAGATTAAATAAAATACTCAAACGCAGAGTTTAAGTCAACTTTTTGCATAAGTTCTACCGTAAGTAGTTCTTTCCTACCACTTTGTTGACTTTTTTGGGCAACAGTTTTATTCAAAATTATAATCCTTCATAAATTTTTTTTGATGAGGACATAATTATCAAGGATGATAAAGAATCAATTTAAAGACTAAGAGGATCAATGACAAAAGCATATGCCAAAAAAAGATAAGAAAATATAATATAAATTGTGAATATTATCATAGAAAAAAGATCAATGTTAGAAGATTTGGAAGAGAAAATGATCATTTGTATAATTCCATCACACGAAGAAAAGGTTTTTTCTTTTACTTTCTAACCTAAATTGTGATTAAGTTTGCATCGGATGTTGGTGTCCTTTCTTTTCAATTTTTTGTTTTATTTCTTCTTTTCTTTTTTTTTTTTGACTTTCTATATTTAAAGAAAGACAAGAATTCTATGTGCAAGTCCATATATGTGAAAAAAATAATAAAAAATGTTGATTTTTAGTAAAATATTTCTTTTTGAGAATAGTGAGTTAAACTCATCTTTGGTTTTGGATTGAACCAACATTGTTCTTATCAAGAATTCACAATTTTAGTGACTATACTTCTATTAGGTTTATCTCCTTTTGCGATTAGAAGAGTGACATCTCCCATGTGCAAAATTTTCATCCATTTTTTATTTTCGTTGTCTCTTGTTATAAAATTTACCAATACATCTATTTGCCAATGAAACACCTTAGAGAAGTAGAAGCTTCTCCCTCACTTGTCTCAACCCCGTTTCTACTAGCAAGCGGTTAGAAAAACAAACGAGTTTCGACCATGTTTCACACACATATCACATGTTAGGGAAAAACATTATACAAAAACCTGATCGGACGGACCGTCCAGCTCTGATACCACTATGTAACACTCTAAACCCCGAAACTTTATGTTTTATGTTTGTAGTAGTTTTAAGGATTGATGTTGTTATTTTGATTGTGATTGAATGTTATATTTCGTCAAGATAATAATAGTTTTTTTTGGTTTAATATTATATGTTGTTGTGATTGGGTGGGTATGTAATAGTTTTTGTGTTATTAAGAATTTTATATAATGTTGTTGTAGTTGTTACATTGTTATTGTGCTGTTGTACTGAGATTGTAATTGTGTTGTTGATAATGTTGTTGTTGTATTATTGTATTATTTTTATATATTGTTTTTCTATATTGTTGAAAAGTGACTTATATTATGTTATTGTATTGTTCTAATATACTATTAACTCGCGTTAATATATATAGTTGGCAGGATACATGGTTTTCATTAGTTGACAGTGTAAAAATAATTGACAGTGTCAGTGCACCATCTATTTTGTCATATATATATATATATATATATATATATATATATATATATATATATATATATATATATATATATATATATATATAGGAATTTTTAACTAATATTTATTTAATTTTTTTAATTAATACCCACAAAGTTTTTTTTTAAAAAAGGTGCTTCCGCAGATGCATCTACGAAAGTTGGGGGCTTAAATAAAATTTTGTTTGGTGTCTAAAAGATCTATGGGATGCATTGAGAAATTGTCAACCAAGTTTGGGGTGTTTTTCACGTAGTCGCTATTCCATATGGCGCGACCTTCGTTTTTAAAAAAAAACAAATCAATTACCTACGGTAAAATATTTTAATGTCCGATTCGCAGGTAAATCTGTAAGAAACTGTAATTTCACGGGCTATTGAATTTTTAAAAAAAAAATGGGAGGCGCAATATAGAATGGCCAAACATGATTATTGAGGTAATATTTTTAAAATATGAATTACTTATCGATTTTTTTAAAAAATTGGTTATTATAAAAAAATTCTACAATACCCATTCTCAAATATTTTAATACCTTTTATTAATTTTATTTTTCGAATTTTTTATATCTTTTATTTCATTAAAAAATAAGATAAAAATTTAAAAATAACACAATTCACATTAAAACATTAATTAATATAATAATATTAAATAATTAACCATTAAATATAATAATTAATTATTTAAAAAAATTTAGACAAACATTACTATTATTTTAAGAAAATAGTTAACTTTGCAGCAAAATCCGCAAGAAACTTTCCTGCGGAATTACCTGCGGATTCTGTATAATAGTTTGGTTTTAATAAAATAGATATCTGTAGCAAAATTCGCAGGAAACTTTCCTGCGGATTCTGCATTATTGTTTCGTTTACTGTTTGTAATATACAAACCGCAGCAAAATCCGCAGGTAATCTTGCGGAATTTTCTACCAATTCTGGATCCGGAGGAAAATTTATGTTGTTTAAGAAAGTCCCAGGAAAATCCGCAGGTAAACCTGCGGAATACTTTCCGCAGCAAATTCCGCAGGTAATACGTGTATTTCTAGTAGTGGATGAAAACTTGATTCTTGAACTTACTAATATATGGTGTTCCGAGACAAATACATTTATTTTCCCTTGGGGAGAATCAACATTAACATTCTTCCTAAAGCAGTTACGGCTTCCTTTGTTGCTTGGATTCCTAAGACGGATAATTCGAAAGGCATTGATGAGTTATGACCTGTTTATCTTGTGGGTTATATGTATTGTCTCATTTTTAAGCTTTTGTTGGCAATATTCAAAGTGGTTATTAAGAAGTTAGTTTCTCCTTCTCAAACGACATTCATTGAAGGGAGGCAAATGGTGGATGGAGTTTTGGTTTTAAATGAGATGTTGGATTATGCTAAAATGTTCAAGGAGTGTTTAGTGGTGAAGTTGGACATCAAAAAGGCTTATGATTATGACTTGGGATTACTTACATTACATTCTTTATAGAATGGGTTTTCGTTTTAAGTGGTTGTTTTTGTTGGAAGTGACCGTTTTTTCTAGCTCTTTGTAGATTTTAGTGAATGGTAATCATACGGGTGATTCCATGGCATCTAAAGGGCTTAGACAATGGGATCTATTATCGTCATTTTTATCCTTTTTAGTGGCGAAGGGGTTGGCGGGGTTGATAAGGAATGCGTGTGTGTTTGGGAGTTTTAGAGGTTTTCATTTCAATGATCTTATTCACATTGAAATGTTACAATTTGCTGATGATTCGATGCTTATTCGTGATGGCTCTTGGTTAAATTTATGGTACAGTAAAGCAAGTCTTTGAGGTTTTGAGTTGGCATCTAGTTCATGTACTAATTTGACCAAGAGTAATATCTACAGTCTGAACTTAAAGTAGACTTTCCTTAATGCCACTTCCGATTTTTTGACTTGTGAAGTCAGAAAATTGTCGTTTCTTTTTCTTGGTATTCAAGTAGGGGCCAATCATAGAAACAAAGCTACTTGGTCTTTAGTGATTGCTAAATTGAAGAATATGCTCTCTTCATGGAGGGGAAATAACATTTCTTCGGGTGGGAAGCTGGTAATGCTTTTGAATTCTAATCTTAACAACATTCCCAACTTTATTTTGCCCTTTAACAAAGTGCCTTTATGTATTTTGGAGTAGATTCTGAGTATTAAAAGAAATTTTTATGGGGTATTGTTGATGGTAAGAGAAACATGTGCTGGGTTAGTTGGGATAACGTGTGTTTTTCTAAAGATGAGTGTAGTTTGGGGGGTTAAAAGTTTGGTGGATCTTAACCTTCCTTTGATGAGAAAGTGGGGATGGCAATTTTTTTGGATAAGGAAGCTTTATGGTCGAATATTATTAATTTTTGATATGGGAGTTGTTTCGTAAATCTTCTTGGATGAGAGGTTCACCATAATGTTTTAAAATCATCGCTTTGGTCGAGGGATGTGGTAGAGGTGTACAATCTTCGGGTTGGAGAGTAAGCTTGGTTCCACGCTAGCATTTCTTGTAAAATAGGAAATGGGGTGGAGATTATTTTTTGGGATCATTGTTGGTTGGGCCCGAGGCCTTTGAATGGGCTTTTTCCTCATGTCAATGAGGTTTGTGTTTCTCGTGAGAGTAAAGTGGGGCCGAAGGGGTTTTGGTTGGATGGTTTTGGCATTGGGATGTGGGGGTGGTTGATTTTCATCTTTCCGAGGACCATAAGGAGGAATGGTTGGATTTGTTATCTATGTTACAAGACTTTCATCCTTATGTGACGGAGTTGGATAAAGTGGTGTCGTGGAGGGATGTGGATGGCTTTTTAGTGAAGAATAGTTATAAGCGGGTTTATGAGTTAAAAGCTCATAATTTGGTGGCAGTTTATAGGTGTCTTCTTAAGTTAGGAGAGGTTTGGAAAGCGCGTGTTCCGAGTCATGTAAAACTTTTTAGTTGGAGGTTGTTGTTGAATAGTCTTCCTACCAAACGTGAGCTTTGTTTTAGAGGTGTGTCTATTCCTTTAATGAATAAATTGTGTTCTTTATGTGCTTCTTTTTTTCTTGCAGTTTTTCTGGTTCGGTGTGACAGGCAGTGTTCCGTTGGTTGGGGGTGGTGATGGTTGAGGCTTTTGAGGTTGGTGGCGTTTGGTGGACGCTTTATTTCTGATTGACTTTTTGTTGAAGCTTAAAGGTTTTGTTGTTTCATTTTTCCTTCTTTTTATTCTTTTCTTTGGTTGCTTGTTAGTTGGAGTTTGTGGTTAATCCAAAAGTTTAGATGCGTGACGATACTGTCTTTCATTAAGAATTTTGGTTGGGATTAATGGAAGCAAGAAGAAAGTTTAATAGTTCTAAAGCTAAAAAAGTAAATCAAAGGGCAAGGATGATGTATTTTATGGGGGCTGAAAATAGCATAGTGGAGCATGAAGCTTGTTAGTTGGAGTTTTTGGTTGTCAAGGTTTGTTTTTCCTTCAGATTCTTTTTTGACACTATTTGTAAAAGTGTTATTCCTATTTCAATACATTTAGCCCATGAAAATAGAATATCTCTTGCACATGCTATTTTAGCTAGTAATTATATGAATTTGAGTTTGCTTAAGAACATCATTACAAAATATGCAACAACAGGTATGAAAAAACTATTTGGTCTCCTTTTCAATGGGTTCAAATATGGGATTTTGAGAGGTTTCTTTCTCTTAATCCACGCCCTTATAAAATAGGACATGGTTTATCAATGGTGGTTACATGGGGTGGAGTTACAGTATTAAAAAATAAACACTTGAAAAGGACTTGGATTGTGCAGGATTTTTGAAATGGGTTTGTGTGGCAACCACACGACAATTCACCATCTGCTGAGGTTTATAATTAAAGAGATATGTGGAAATGTTATAATCTTTGTTTAGATGAAAAGTTACTGTCGTTTGCGCAGTGTTTGAAGGCATGTGAGTTGGTTGGTATCGGATGTAGAGAGAAGTACTTACCACATCGTGTCGCTATGCAATTTGGTGTGGATCAAGACATTTATGATAATGTTGCCTCCAAATACTATGATTGGTGGAAGCAATTGAAATCAAGCGGGGAAAGAGATAACAAGGGAGTAAAGTTTGAGAAAGATCAAATGGAATGTTCGGATGATGAAGTAAGTTAAAATGGTAAGACTTTGTCAAGTCATGAAATTGGTGATTTCACATCATCAAATGTGGGTGAATATGGTGAAACTAATATTCAAAGCTGTGATAGAAATGGTGAAAAGGTGCGCAGTACTGTTAATCCTAATAGTACTCTTTGGTTGGTTTGCAATAAAAAAATAACTTTGGTTTTTTCCTTAATAGAACAATTTTTTTCGTTAACTATATTGATTTTGATCCCTTAACTATATTCTTGGGTTCATACGGGTCCCTCAATTTTTTTCGTACCACTTTTGTCCTTTTACTTTCAAAATGTTTCATTTTAGCTAGGGGTGCTCGCGGTGCGGTTTGGGCGGTTTTGACGAAAAAAATCATCCAAACCGCAAGAGAAAAAATAGTGCGGTTTGGTTTGGTTCGGTTGACTTTTAAAAAAAAATCCGAACCAAACCAAACCAAACTAATGCGGTTTGGTTCGGTTCGGTTGGTTCTTTTTTTACAAATATTTTATTGATCCATACATACACATATATATATGACAACATAATTTTATATTTAAACATTCATACACTAACAAATAACAACAAAACTCGTCATATTTTGACAACAATTTTCCATGTAATATGTAAAAATTAAATTAGACAAAAGTGGAATATTAAACATAAAATAATAGCATAAAACAATATAAAATTATTATAATGAAACAAAAAAATAGAAGAGACGAAAGATTAGTGAAGGTGAAAAAGAAAAAGAAAAAGTGTTGAGAGATTAGAGCAGAAGATGTGCGATAAAAATGAAACTGAAATACGGAACATTTACATAAAAATGAGAAGGTGAAAAAGAAAGAATATAGGAAAGTAAAGATTATAGAAGAAGAGGGAAGATGTATGTGGCAAAGAAGGTGAAATAATGTTATTAAAGATTTGAGAAGATCGGGACTGAAATTATATGTGTAAGGATGAGAAAATTGTTCGTATTCATAAGGCTAGTGTATAATAGGTTTAATTTTGCGTTGGATGTGAGTTAAGTAAAATTTAGGTTGTAACGTAATGCGGTTTGATTCGGTTTGGTTCGGTTTACAAAATACAAACTGCAAACCAAACCGAACCGTGCGGTTTTGTTAAAAAATGACCCAAACTAATCCGAACCAAATGCAGTTTTTTGTGGTTTCAGTTTGGTTTGGTTTGGTTTGCGGTTTTCTATTGGGTTGGTTTGGTTTTGAGCACCCCTAATTTTAGCCCTTTTGTCTAATTAGCGATAGAAAAAACTTTGAAATCGGTCGCTAAATCTGTCTCTAATTAGTCAAAAAGGACTAAAATGAGACGTTTTAAAAGTTAAGGGATCAATGTGACACTAAAATAAATTATGGGACCAATCTGAACCCAAGGGTATTATTAAGGGACCAAAATGAATATCTTACCTAAATTTTATGTCACTCTCAAAACATAAATCTAACATCTCTCTCGTCCACATTCAGGGAACTCATCCTCATAAGCTTCTTTAAACTAAAAGGTAATCAAGTTTATACGCTTTATCGTTCTTCTTCTCTTTATAAGTTTTCTTCCATGTTATTCATACGCTTTCTACCATTTTCTCAAAACAAAACCCTAACATCTCTCTCGTCCACATGTAGTAAACTCATCCTCTTGAGCTTCTTCAAACTAAAAGGTAATCAAGTTCATACGCTTCATATTTCTTCTTCTTCTTCTTCTTCTTCTTAAGAGTTCTTCCAAGTTGTCCATATTTGTCCATGTATGACACTAGTTCTTATAGAGGGTTTTTTAATTTGGCATGATTTTCTTGTTTTTTGGATTATCTGTACTTGGGCTATGTTTCCGTTCATGTTAATATGTTGTTAATGTCATGCTAGTTTATGTTTCCAAATCAAGTTAACATTCTGAAAGTTGTTTATAATATTTCAAAATTGAGTTTATCACATGCAAATTACTTGTTTCACTATCCCTTCACTGAATATGCATTCATTTAGTCAATCATAATTTCACTCTCAGCTCTCGAGAGACCATCGTTTTGCATTTATCTCCTTCAGAAATATAATTTACATTATTCACCATCTTGCATAATCGAGACTCTTATAAAACACTCCCTATATTCAACACTTTCAGCATCTGTTTAGTTTTCACTATTAAAAATTATAGATTTCATAACTTTCACTTCGACCATTGCGAACATCCGTAGTAAAATAAAAACAAGCTATATTTTATCACCGTTGAAAAATATGACTGTGGTGAAATATTGTGTGTTTCTTTTTTTCAATTTTAAGATTAAAATTAACATTTTATCAAGGTCATCACTACTACAAAATATACGGTCGATAACACAATTTTACTACATCCGTTTTAACAACTGTAAAAATAACTAATTTTTACACGCATGAATTTTTTAATATTTTATTAAAATACATTTCATCATAGTCCTTAATAAAAACCGTTGTGATAGACGAAATGTTACTTGCTACCATTCCCAACACCTACAATTTTTTCCTATTTTCATTATAAATAGGGTTTGTCCTTATACTCTTATAAATATAATAAAATTAAAATACTTATTACCATGATTATTACTAAAAGCCATTGTAAGTAGTACTTAAATTTTAGGCAAAATATTGATTTTGATCCCTTAACTATATTCTTGGGTTCATACGGGTCCCTCAATTTTTTTCGTACCACTTTTGTCCCTTAACTTTCAAAATGTTTCATTTTAGCCCTTTTGTCTAATTAGCGATAGAAAAAACTTTGAAATCGGTCGCTAAATCTGTCTCTAATTAGTCAAAAAGGACGAAAATGAGACGTTTTAAAAGTTAAGGGATCAATGCGACACTAAAATAAATTATGGGACCAATCTGAACCCAAGGGTATTATTAAGGGACCGAAATGAATATCTTACCTAAACTTTATGTCACTCTCAAAACATAAATCTAACATCTCTCTCGTCCACATACAGGGAACTCATCCTCATAAGCTTCTTTAAACTAAAAGGTAATCAAGTTTGTACGCTTTATCGTTCTTCTTCTCTTTATAAGTTTTCTTCCATGTTATTCATACGCTTTCTACCATTTTCTCAAAACAAAACCCTAACATCTCTCTCGTCCACATGTAGTAAACTCATCCTCTTAAGCTTCTTCAAACTAAAAGGTAATCAAGTTCATACGCTTCATATTTCTTCTTCTTCTTCTTCTTAAGATTTCTTCCAAGTTTACCATATTTGTCCATGTATGACACTAGTTCTTATAGAGGGTTTTTTAATTGTGGATGATTTTCTTGTTTTTTGGATTATCTGTACTTGGGCTATGTTTCCGTTCATGCTAATATGTTGTTAATGTCATGCTAGTTTATGTTTCCAAATCAAGTTAACATTCTGAAAGCTGTTTATAATATTTCAAAATTGAGTTTATCACATGCAAATTACTTGTTTCACTATCCCTTCACTGAATATGCATTCATTTAAATTAATTTATAAAATAATAATCTGAAAAATTAAATCATATTTGAAAATCAGCTTAGATCAATAAATGTTTTTAAACCTACATGCATCTCGTAATTCATCTATCGTTCTTTAACACATATAACTTGGTTCAATGTCCCAAACTCTTCAAAGCAACGATACATTCTCTTATAATTATATTGCAAAACATCAAATTTCTTGCTAATAAACCAGCAGAGAATGAATTGTAGCTTTGAAAATTTTGGAGCATTGAACCAAATTCAATGTGTTAAGTTGCGAGAGATGAATTACGAGATGCATGTAATTTGAAAAATGGTGGTTCGCTTAAGTTGTTTTTCTAGAATAATTTAATGTTTTAGATTATCATCTTCTACATCAATTTTAATGGTTGTATATGCTTAGTGAAGTGTAGGAAAAGACATCAATTTTAGATTACAACGGTTTTCTCTTGTAATCGAAGTGAAATGTTATTTTTATTCTAAATGAAATTGTGGTTGCTAGGATTCATACCCATGACCTTAATATATATATATATATATATCGTAATGGTTCTTTACAATAACCTTTGTTATAGGTACCGTGCTACCTAGTTTATCACCACGGTCACACGCTCGTGGTAGAAACCAGTATACATAAAATCACACACTACCTAACAAGAAACGTACAACCGTTATTATATGTATATCACAACTGATGTCATATGTCTTTTTGAAATGGTGCATGTTTTCCAACCATAGTGAAATGTGACGTTCATTTTTAGATGTGATGGACGTTATTTTGTGCAATATCTCAGGGTCGTCTTTGAATCCCAACACAGATAGTTTAGTTTTTGCAATATCTTCTTTCTTTTTTCTATCTTAAAATTGTTAAGTTTGAGGATAAATGTTAAGGTTAAAGCATATTGTTTATCTGATAAAGTGAAACTTAACATTAATCTTCAGTACATGTTTTCAATATACTATATTAGAATCTTCAAAGCCAAAACTCTATAACTTTTTAAGAATGGAATATGGAGTTTGAAGGCGGAATGAGTTAGGTTAGTAAAAAGATGAATGGCGTTCGTGTTGAGCTTTTATAGACAAGTCATTATAACCTTTCACGGCGGTTGGAAAGTGTAGCCCTAGTAACATGTATAAGATATCACTGCGGTTGTTATTTACATCCATGGTAAAAGGTTTTCCTCTTAAATTAAAACATAACAAGTTGTAGTTTATCTCCTAAATAAAAAATAGCTCCCTCGCAAAAACCCTTTAGAACAAAACAACACAACAATAAAGACCAATCTACATATACACACCAAGCAAACTACACCATACCAGGTTCGAATCAAAGAAGATAAAGGTGAAACTTGCAAGAAGGGTACAGGAAAACCATTTCTTTGATTCTTCTCATTCTTCACAATTACGATACATGAAATATTTCATTGCTATTCGTGTTAGAAGGCGTCTTGAGTTTTAATGATGGATGTTATTATTTTGATTGTGATTGAATGTTATATTTTGTCAAGATAGTAATAGTTTTTGTTGTTGTTTAATGTTATATGTTGTTGTGATTGAGTGAGATTGAGATAGTTTTTATGTTATTATGAATGTTATATATTAATGTTTTAGTTGTTACATTGTTAGTGTGTTATTGACAATGTTATTGTTGTTGTTTTAATATTGTATTATTGTTATAATTAATTTTACATATTGTAGAAAAATGAATTATATTATATAATTGTATTGAGATTGTTATTGTGTTGTTGAGTATGTTGTTGTATGTTGTATTAATATTATTTTTGATTTTATTTCAAATTGTTGAAAAGTGACTTAGTAAGTTGTTGTATTGAGATTGTTATTGTGTTTCTAAGAATGATGTTGTTATGTTATTGTACTATTTTATAGTTAAATGATTTTGAAAGAATTTGATATAAATTTCATAATGTATTATGGATTGCAGTGGGATGAAAGTCGATAGATTTGACTCGGTGTATGAAAAAGGAGTTGTGGAATTTCTTGAGTTCTTGGAAAAGATCTTCTTGGCAAAAATGGAATCTTTTATTATTCTTGTGCTATATGCGGGAATATAAAAAAAATGAAAAGAACGTAATATTTCATCACCTATGTTGTGATGTAATTTGTCAAAATTATATAATATGAATGTGGCATGTTGAAGTAGATAATAACCAAACTGCCTTGTCATAAATACATGAAGTTGACATAGATATGGATGATTGCCTAGAAGATATGACTCATGATATTGGAGAATATTCTTTTATGAAGGTCCATATTTACGATACTTATGTAGTGACAAGGATGTGTAATTATATAAGGAGTGCATAAATTTTACACGATTGTTTGTCTAGTTAAAATTGTTTATTCTAAAGGAAAAAGTGGGTGGACAGTTAATGTATCACATAATTGTTTGAATTGAATGCTTCCAAAAGATAACAATTTGGTGGACCATAGTAATGAGGGCAAAAATAGTAATAATAGTAAAGCTTTGTATAAATTACTAATTTTGGGTATTGTGACAACTTTAGCCTTGGGTAATATAAGATCACTTATTTGCTTAAATTATCCATGATGTTTCCAAGGTTTATCCACCTGGAGTATCGTGGGAAGACGTGGTCGTAGATGATTGTTACCAAGGCGACTTTTATAGAGGGATTTTAAAGAGGGCTTTAGGTTCTTCAGTAATCCCTTGGTAATAAATAATTACCCACAGCTTTTTCAGTTATCAACGATTTTAAGCCCTACGTATTGGAATAATTTCTTGTATCAAACGTCAAGAGACATAAAGCGTGTCATATATGTGAGTTTAATATGTGCTTACACCAAACTCAGTTTGGAAAAAAGAACAATTACCTTGGGCATCAAAAACTTATAAAACACAATCATCCATATAGTAGATTGCGAAAGGCCTTTAATGCAGAGTAAGAGTTTGATATTGCTCCTAAGCCTTTATCTGGGAGGAAGTTTATAATAGACAATAACATTTTTCTAGCATTCCTCCTTCATGTTATTGAATTTCTCCATTTCTCCTTGAATCTCCTTACTGTTTTGCCTCTCTTTGTTGTTAGTGGTGGAAAAGAGGGGAGAGCTAGACAAGGATTTAACCTCATTATATATTTTTTAATTTTTCATCTACCTCTAAGATTTGTGCACCATGTTTCAACAAGTGTAGGTGCGTTAAAGATGCTCTTGTTCCATATAAATTTAATAAACAAGAAAATATTTCGTTTTGTACGTTTTTTCGAGGTTAAAGATTACAAGATGTAAGTGTTATTACATGGTGCTGCCTTCAGTCATCTTCCCCTTAAAGTGAATCATGTAAAGTTTTTTAAAAAGAATAAATCTTTTAAGTTGGAAAAGAAGAAAAATGTCGTGGTTCCACCTACTTTTTTTCTTATTCCATCAAGGACTCATGTCATATATACTTGTTATGGTAGAGATTTGTTTGGTCCTTCATATTTTATGCTTTAGAGCCTTGGTATTAAATTTGGTTTCCAATCCAATGATGGATGGATTCAAGCTTTAGGCATCGGATTTTGGTTTAAGCCATCCTTACAAAATCGACTTGTAAGTTAAAAGGTATCACTCTATATAAACTATTTCAAGGCTCTATTTCTAACCCATGTGAGACTTAGAATTTTTCAAAATATATCCCTTCACGGCCAACATTATTTTTTGGCTTGGTGAATGGAATAAATAGTGGGTGGCCCATAGTCTGATCGATGGGCTCTGATACCATATTAGAGTTTGGCCTAACTCCTCCTTACAAAATAGGCTTATAAGTTGAGGGGTGCAACTCTATATAAACTAATTCAAGGCAATATATCTAACCAATGTGGGACATGGGTTTTTCCCTATACAACCCTTCACGCCTAATACTCTTTTGAATTTTGTGCGTGGATATAATTGGTGGATGAACCATGATCTGATCAATAGAATTTTATACCATATTAGAGTTTAGCCTAACTCATTCCTACAATATTGTCTTATAAGGTGAGGGGTGTCACTCTGTAAAAACTCTTTTACAGTTCTATCTCCAACCAATGTGGAACTTTGGACTTTTCCCAATACACTCTATCAAGCCCAATACTCTTGTTGGGCTTGGTGTGTAGATATAAAAGATGGGAGGCCGGTAGTATGATTGTTAGGCTTTGATGCAATAGTAGAGTCTACTTAGTCTATTCGCATCTTGGACCACTTATTATTTTTGCATTTAGTTATCATCATCAAAATAATATCAATCATTTAGGAATATCAGAGCTTTCTCGATTACTTAATTTGTAAAATAGGGTTCCATAATCTTTAACACATTAGACTATTAGTTGATTTGTTGGAATATTGCATACATTTCCCAAAGCATCCACAACAAACTTGTTGGATTTGGTCAACGATGGCACCTTTACATATGGGGTTGAAGATGTAATTTATGGGAACAAGACATGCATTTGACTCCAAATATGTGTCCAATACTCGGTTATATCAAGTCATATGGAACAAAGATTGTTCCATGGTCCACATGATAACATTGGTATCCTCTTTCCTCAGCCCAACATGTTTTCCTACATTGGAATAAATTTTTTTTTCAATATTCAACTCAACATCATATATGTTTGTCACCTTTTGCTCTACATTTGCTTTATTCATTTTACCATTTTTGCTTTTACCTCTCTCGGTTTATTTTTCAATTTTTCTTCTATAACTATTGTCTAAATAACCAATAGCTTTGCTGAAGTGACATAAAGATTGCATAACTTAGCTTTTCAACCAAGATTTTGTCTTAGTTTTTTGAGTAGATCGTTATCCACTAAGATTCTTACATACTATATGAGAGCTCAATCAAAAAGTGATATATTTTAAGTGTAGTTTATACATATTGGAGTGTCAATGCAGTTAGCAATGATAAGTATGGTTTTGAGCCTCCAATATTTTAGAGAGTGTGTGAATCCTCACCTATATCAAAGCAAGAGTTTAATTAACATTGCTTGGTATGAAGTCTATTGTTCAAGGGAAAAGTTTGAGCACACCCAAATTCAAATTCCTATAATTAGTTTCCCTAACTTAATATTATAAAAATTAACTCTGAAATTTTAAAATTTATCTTACTTTTAATTCATTTTTGTCTTTTCATTATTCATCCTTCTTTATCTTTTTCTTTCTTTTGATGTTTGACTCAAATTTAATATTTTACTCTCAAATTTTATATTTTAATTTTTTTTTTGTCATTTTATTCTCAATCCATCTTTATCTTTTTCTTATTTTATGTTTAACTCCAAATTTAAAATGTTTAAAATTAATTTATTAATTATGAAATTTATCTTAATTTCGTTTCCCTTTTTGTCTTTCATTCATCTTTCATCTTTATCTCTTCCTAATTTTATGCTTGACTCAAAATTTGTATATATTTGTAATTTCTTCTTCTTTTCTATTATATCATTTTTATTCCAAAAAAATTAATTTTAAGCCCATATTAAAATTTTAAAATTCATTTTAATTTTAATTTTTTTTGTCTTTTTATTATTCATCCATTTGTATCTCTTTTTTTTTAGGCTTAATTACAACTTTGGTCCCATTATTTTGTCTTTTTCTTGATTTTGATCCCTCCATTTTAAAAACTATTATTTTAGTCCCCTTTTGAATTTTCTGTTAAAAAATAGACTAAAATAGGGACTAAAATTGCAGGAAAAAACCATAATAGAGGGATGAAAATTGCACAAAACACTTAATAAGGGAACTAAAATAGTGATTTATAAAATGGAGCGATCAAAATCAAGAAAAAGACAAAACATGGGGACCGAAGTTGCAATTAAGCCTTTTTTTATTTCGACTCTAATTTTAAAGTTTTTATTCTTAAATTTTAAAATTTATTCTAATTTTTAGTTATATTTTTATGTATTTTCATTCTTTATCACTTTTTGATTTTATGTTTAACCCTAAATTAAAACTATTTTAAAATAATTTTAAAATTATAAATGTTTTCTTAATTTTAATAATTTTTTTCTTTTCATTCTTCATTCCTTTTTATCTCTTCCTTATTTTATGGTTGACTCAAATTTAAAATATTAATAATTAATTCATAAAATTTAAATTTTATCTTTTTTGCCTTTTCATTATTTATCTTTCTTTATCTATTTCTTTTCATTTTATGTTTGGCTCCAAATTTAATATTTTAACTTTAAAATATTTAAATTTATTCTAATTTTTATTTTATTTTTGTTTTAATTCTTCATCATTATATGTTTTTTATTTCATGTTCAACTCCTAATTTAAAATGTTTAAAATTAATTCTAAAATTATGAAGTTTATCTTAATTTTGTCTTTTCATTAATCATCCATCTTTATCTCTTTTTTTTATTTATTTTATGTTTAACTCCAAATTTAAAATGTTTAAAAATAATTCTAAAATTCTGAGTTTTTTCTTAATTTTTTTTTGTCTTTTCATTCTTTGTCCATCTCTATCTCTTCCTTATTTTATGTTTGACTCCATAATGTTACTTAAATAAGATAAACATAAATTCATATTTTTCTTCTATCTTACTTAACTTTATGTTTTATGTTTGTATCTCTTCCTTAATTTATTTTTGATATTTATTATATAATCAATATATTGAAATTACTTAAATTTATTTTTTTTGAATTTATTATATAATCAATGTATTTGAACTACGTATGTATAGATAAAATATATTAACAAATTTATATAATAAATTTTATTTTATAATAAAGATGGAAGGGAATATTAGAAAATGATGAGTTAAATAAAAATAATAATTTTTTATTTTATTTTAGACATAACTTGGATATGCTTGCTCAACAGCATATACTAATTAATTGAGTTGGAAAAAATTTGAATACTATATTTTTTTCAAAAAAAAAATAATATATACTAACAGTATTAAATATTTTTACACTGTCAACCAATGATAGACATGTATTTAAGTAAAACACACTTTTAATTTTAAATTATATGGCATGACAAGTAAAAAAAATTAATTGCTTGTATGTATAGTGTTAGTTTACACTGTTTATGCATTATCTTTAAACTCTTCTTTTAAGTCTTAAAACAATATTTTTCTTTAAATGCTTTAATGATTTTAATAGAGGACATTAAATCAAAATAAAAATAAAATAATAAGTCGCTTAGTTGTTACGACATAAAGTTAACAGTCATCTCTGCTTATAAATTAAGGAGCCTTTTGATAGAAATCATAATCAAAACTCAATTGAAAAACCAAAGTTAGACTTATCGAAATTAAGATGTCAAGCCAGAAAACTGTCAGTGTAATGTTGGTCTTATGCATGGTGATGACGACAACATTACATGCAAGTGAAATGGATGATGTATCATGTTCAGAGGCAATTTTATCTCTATGGCCATGTCTACCTTTTCTGGAAGGTTCTCTTCCACCAACACCGTCTGCTGATTGTTGCCCTGGAGCTACAAATTTTTTCCATAAGGCAAACACAACTCCTATTAAGAGAAAGGTCTGCTAGTGTCTCAAAGATGCTTCTACTAAATTTGGAGTTAAACCAGACAGGGCTGCACAACTTCCACAACTTTGTCACATTCAATTGCCTTTTCCAATTGGTCCTATTACTGATTGTAGCAAGTATGTTTCTCTTCCTCTTTTCTTATTAACTCATACACACTAAAATATTTTGTTTTTCTATATTACTATTAATATTACTATTCTAATTTATTTATTTCAAAAATTTCCAGGATTGAATGATTCTATATTAGGATTAGATCGTGAATAAGACTTGAAGAACTACATGGAGGAGTTTTTATTTTGTTAATCTTTATATAATGAAGAGTAAGATTAAATCAATAAGCCGTCTGAAAAAGTTGATGTATTTTTAGTGAAATTTATAAATGGAAAATAAAGTCATATTTTTATTATCTATTTTTTATTTTTAAGGGGTTATTGCTTGATGTTTGGTAAGTAGAAAGTGTGTTATTTAGGGAAACAAATTATGACAACATTTGTAAGTAAAATAAAATAATATATTTATTCAAACTAAAGATTAAATAAAGTACTCAAAAGCAGAATTTGAGTCAACTTTTTGCATAAGTTCTACCGTAAGTAGTTCTTTCTTACGACTTTGTTGACTTTTTCGGGTAATAGTTTTATTCAAAATTATAATCTTTCATAAAATTTATTTGATGAGGACATAATTATTAAGGATGATAAATAATCAATTTAAGGACTAAGAGGATCAATGACAAAAGCATATGCCAAAAATGATAAGAAAATATAATATAAATTTTTGATAATTATCATATAAACAAGATCAACATTACAAGATTTGAATGAGAAAATGCTCATTTGTATAACTCCATCACACAAAGAAAAGTTTTTATATTCTTTTATTTTCTAACCTAAGTTGTGATTAAGTTTGCATCGGATTTTGGTGTCCTTTCCTTTCAATTTTTTGTTTTATTTCTTTTTTTTTACTTTCTATATTTAAAGAAAGACAATAATTCTATGTGCAAGTCCATATATATATGAACAAATTAATAAAAAAACAAGTTGATTTTTAGTAAAATATTTCTTTTTGAGAATAGTGAGTTAAACTCATCTTTGGTTTTGGATTGAACCAACATTGTTCTTATCAAGATTTCACAATTTTAGTGACTATAATTCTATTAGGTTTATATCCTTCTAGGATTAGAAGAGTGACATCTCCTCTAATACGGTGAACTGACTTTTTTATCGAAATGTCGCGGTAAGCAAGAGTCGCCACCGACTTTTATTTTATCCAAATTAAATCAGAAAGGCTAAAAGAATAGGAAAAACCTTTTAAATAAAAACATGGTTCGGGGGGTAATTATGCAAAGGGAAGGTGTAAGGCACCCTTTGCATCCATGGTTTTCCATGGGCTCTTAATTGCTTTGCTCTTTATTTTCAGAAATGTAGAAGAAAAGAATATGGACTTTAGCTCGTAAATGAGCGTAGCCATTTTGAAGGTTTATGAGAAAGAATATGAAAAAAAAAGTTTTAGAGTAAGGCAAAGCAATTAAGGGCAATTACCTGGTTAAATGAAAAACGTTCTTTTAGCCTTTCAGGGTGAAAGGGTCTTTCCATGCCATAAGAGGACAGGAAGCCTTTCATTTGGAGGTTGAAAGGTCATCGAGAGTTCGTTCGCCATAAGACTGTCCCATGCCATAGGGAGGCAGGTAGTCTAAGGGAAGAACCAGAATAGCCATTTTTTAGGCAGCCAGAGGATACCTCAGCCTTTTCATAGGCAACTTCCGAGGGTCGAGGTCATATTGGTGTATCAAAGGCAGCATCATTAGGGTCTCATGACCTTTGTATAACCGAGGCAACATGGCTGAGGTATCCTCATATTCGAGGGACATGGCTATTCTGCAAAAAAACACAAGGCAACAGGCAACAAGGCAACAAGGCAACAGGCAACAGAAATGTTACCCCAAAAGTGTGCGTGTGTGCACCAATCACGTGATCAATTCAGAATATATTATCTTATAATGATTAAGTGATGCTAATTTAATTCAGGGTTGCACTCCCTAAAATTACTAACCACGACAATTAATATTAACAATTAAAATAATAATGGGGAGAGGGAGAATGAAACCAGCGGGGGGAAGGGAAATTGAAACCAGCGGGATAATAACGCTATAGGTCTAACACAAGTAATAATTAAGATCAGGGTTTAGGGTTACTGATATTCGAAGCTTTGGCAATTGGCAAACCCTGAAAAGGTTGAAAAATAACAAACAAAAATAGGGTGAGTGCATTATCGGTTCGGAGGCAAACATGGCTGACCCTAAAAAATAAGAGGATAAAAGAAGTTAAAATAAATAAATAAATAGGCACTTAGCTTTGAATTTGATCTGATATGGTTGGCAGTCGGAGGAAACCTCGGGGTTAACCCTGAAAAATGGCAAAGGCAAAGGCAAAAAAAAAGGATGTGAGTGTATGCGGAGTTCATATTTAAAGGGTAAACCCTAAAATAAAAGGAAACAAAATAGACTTAAAAATTAAATTTAATACTTAGCTTCGAATCTTGATAGGCGTGTAGTCGGAAAGCGTCTAAAAAGTCAACCCTGAAAAGGCACAGAAAAGAAATATTCATAGTGTAGGGTTAATTCTCGTAAACCCTAATTCGGGCGTAAATTGAGTAAAGTACCACAATCGATTTAATTAATTATTGGTTTCGCAACCTAATTAATTAAATCGGATAAAGAAAATACAAATTAAATAAGTAAATGTAATATTAAGAAAATAATATAATTTGAATGAAAATAAATATTATTAATTGTAAATAAGAAAAGAATAAAAGAAAATAAATAAATATATATATATAAAGGCTTTTTTTGAAAATAATATATATATATATATATATATATATATATATATATATATATATATATATATATATATATATAGTTTTGAAAAGAAAAAGAAAAGAATAAAAATATATTCATAAATATATAAAATAAATAAAAACATATTTATGTAATTAAAAAGAAAAAATTTGGGAAAAACTTAGCTGGATCCTGTGTGGCGCGCGCGTGAAGACTATGATGCACCTGCAAGCTTGGGCGCGTTGGATCATGGGCTTGATGGGATGGAAGGCCAGGATCATGAGGTCACACCATAGCGCGTGTTTCATAACGCACCGGATCTGGAGGGAGTTTGAAATTCTGCGCGCGCGAGACCGACCAATGGGAGGGGGCCACGCCATCGTCTTCAACCTCTCGCTAAGGCCTTTAACAACCCTTTTTTCTCAAAAGCGCTATGGTATGTCATGTTCATATCTGCAAAATAACGAATAGGGGCAAACGTACATGGAAATTTTTCGCGATAGGTCCGTTAGATTTGTATGGACCTTGCGAATTCAATCATGGATCCAATTGATCCTAATTTTACCTGTAGGGGAAAACCCCAATTCGAAACCTTCAAACCCTAATAATGGAACTTGACTTAAACGTGCCCAGAAATTCAATTAAAACTCCAGAAACATTAAGAACAATATGGAAAACATGAATACGCATCTAAATTTGATCAATGATGCATGAATGAGTGGATTCGAATCAGAATAGGAATCGACCAAAATTGACTTACAGTGCTTGATTCTTGATGCTTTAAGGCTTAAGGATGATTGAGACAGATTCCTTGGAGGTCCAGGAATGAGTAAGGATCGACTAAACACTTTGAAACACCTTGTAACAAAGAATTGAAGTTTGAGATTTTCTTCAATTTTTTGGCTCGGACCTAGTGTTCTTGCAGCAATTTTTCTGAACCCTTGTACTCTGGATTGATCATATACTTATAGAGGAATGATTAGGGCAACATAATATGAACAAATCTCATTGAGTCTTTGATTTGTCAATTGGAAAATTTGATTTGTGAATATTGCTAATTATGGCCAAATTGATCCAATATCCTTTTAATTAGCATGTGCACGAATTTGATTTATTTAGGGGAATTATATTGATTGATTCCTTGACCTAAAATTGAAGTAAAAATCAAATCTTTCATTATTTTTATATTTTATATGATTAAATCATGATTTAAATGAATTAAAATCATAAAATAATTAATAAAAATTGTAAAAATAAGAAGTCTTTGTTTTTAGTACGTGGATGGGCCTATATTGAGGGTAGAACAAAAAGAATGCAAGCCCATTTAGAAATATTTTGAGTTTTAGGCTCTTTTTTTTTTTCTTGTACACCCTTGAAAATAGGTGAACTTGTACACCATGCCATTTTTTCATATCTCCATATTTTTTCAAGCTCGTGTACTTTTTGGAAACCTTAGAGAGTCCCCTAATCAGTGTCTTTGGTCTCATATCAAAATAATTTCCATGCTCCTTATATGTCATTTTGAAAAAAGTGACTTTTGATTGACTTTTGAAAAGGACCCATAATGTTTTGGTCCATATCTCTCAAATGAAGCATTTTTAGACTTGGTATGTGAGCGACAAATTTGTAGAGAATTCAATTTCCTTCAAAATAAGCTTTGGATAAAAAATTTCTGATGTTCCATGTGGGAGTTATGGCTCGTCAAAGTTCAGTTGACTTTTCCTATACAAACCCTAATTTAGAAACTTTTTGATTTGTTGATTTTTGATCTTTCCTTGATGAACCATGATCAATACTTGATCAAATGGTGAATGATACTTCAATATTAGGATCTTGACAAAAAGTCAGGAGTTTTGACTGTACTTTGACCATAGTTGACTTTTAGGTCAGTCTAGTCGACTGTTGATTTTCTGAACATTTGAGTGACCAATCCTTTGAGCTGAGACTTTAAGATTTGTCATAGAGGTCATGTGAGATATATTGAGCCATATGGGATGCCTTGGAGCCATTGATTTATTGATTTTCCTTTGACCAAACCAAACCCTAGTTTCTGAGCTTTCTTTAGGAGAGTGTGTCTTGGTGCTTTGTGTATTGATTTGAATTTAAAATAGGAGAAGTAGTATGGGCAAATTTTGGGGTATGACAGCTGCCCCTGTTCAATTTTCTTAAACCTGAAGATGTAGAGTGGTTTGTATGCCAGTCGAAATCTGAAGGTGGAAGAGGATTGAACACTAGAATACCCAGAAATTTGCCCTAGCTGATGAAGGGGCTTTTGTCGGAGATGGGCTTGAAGATGCCATCCAGGTGTACGATGGGGATGGGCTTAAAGATGTCATCCAGTAGGTCATGCATTAGATTATGTTTGAAGTGTTTGAGAAGTAGTTGTTTGAGAGTTGATCGTGTCATTACTGTTCGTAGTAGACGAATTAGATCTTTGAGAGTTGATCGTGTCAGTACCGTTCGTAATATCTGAATTAGATCTCAGGAATATGATCGTGTCTATACCGTTCGTGATGATAGAATTAGATCTCTTGTCGTGTCAGCACCGTTCGTAGTAACCGAATTAGACTTTAGAAGCAGTTGATCGTGTCCACACCGTTCGTGATGATGGAATTAGATCTCTTGTCGTGTCAGCACCGTTCGTAGTAACCGAATTAGACTTTAGAAGCAGTTGATCGTGTCCACACCGTTCGTGATGATGGAATTAGATCTCTGAGATTTGATCGTGTCAGTACCGTTCGTAGTACCTGAATTAGATCTTGGAAAGATGATCGTGTCTATACCGTTCGTGATGATAGAATTAGATCTCTTTAAAGGTCGATCGTGTCAGCACCATTCGTAGTAACCGAATTAGATCTTGGGGAGATAATCGTGTCTACATCGTTCGTGATGATAGAATTAGATTCTCTTGTTGTGTCAGCACCGTTCGTAGTAACTGAATTAGACTGAGGAGGATATTTGACCGTGTCCACACCCTTCGTGATGATGGAATTAGATCTCTGACCGTGTCAGTACCGTTCGTAGTAACTGAATTAGATCTTTGAAAATGATCGTGTCACCACCGTTCGTGGTAGATGAATTAGATCTTGGAAGATGATCGTGTCAGTACCGTTCGTAGTAGCTGAATTAGATCTTGGAAAGTTGGAGATTTTGTTCATTTGTCTGTACCTGTATTCTGCAATAGGTATAGCAAATTTTTTATGCAATGTCATGATGCATGTGTTATGTAATGAGTCCCTCAAAATAAATGAGAAACTTTGTATGTTATGCATGAGTTCATTATGAGGTAATGTTGGCAATGTATGAATATGTTTATGATTTATGACGTATGACTATGATTTATGCTTTTGACACATCTTGATTGAGAAGATGGATCTCCATGTCATTGTAATTTTGATGTTTGATCTTATCTTGAAGATGCTCAGTTGGGGATTTATGATTTCTGCTTGGGGATGATCAGTAACTTGATGTACCCTCTGTTGGGGAGCCATGTCTTTTGTTGAGAGTATTGAAGATATCTTCTTAATGATTACTCTGTGGGGATATGATCTTGTGAACCTGGCTCTGTGAGGAGACATGGGTGTCTTGAAAGATGCCCCCAGTATTATAGTAACTACCATTCCTGGATTTGTATTGACTAGGACACACCACTGAGTACTGATCAAGATGCCAAACTGGACTTGCATAGATTTGCCCCTGCTAGTAGGGACTTTTGGAAAGATTCGCCTCGCGAGGACTTTATGAGATGTGCACTATGGGCGTCATGCCCCTAGTAATCATAGGCCCAAGACAATGCCCCATTTTGATTGGGAAGTAGCTTCAGATATACTTGGATGCATGCCCCTGATTGTTTTGGCATCCTTGAGAAATTCTCGGAATCTTGACTTGATTGCCCCAGATTGATCGGGAAATAGTTTGAAACCCACTTGGGATGTATGCCTTTGACTGTTTGGCATTTGAGAGATTCTTGGAATCTTGACTTGATTGCCCCAGATTGATGGGATAAAGCATGTCATGCCCCTTGTATTCATTGACTTTCTAGTTAACTGAGTCAGTGTAAGAGGTGTTGTTGCTGAAGTGGCTTCGTCCGTCAGGATGATTTTTAGTCATTAGTTGTACCATGTGCAGATTCTTCATGATGCTAACATTCGAAATTATGTAGCAAAATATGTTTAATAATGAATTCATGAGATGCAATGCATATATCTGTCTTGAGTTTTTGAAGAACATTAAAACAGAAGATGTAAAAGCGTGATGTTTATAAAAACGTGATGTTTGTAAAAGACGAAATATCAACTCAGCATTTGTGGTAAACCTTAAGGAGTCAGGATACTTTTTTGGTGACAGTATGCTTTCAAACTAACCATGCTTCAGTTAGGACTTTCAAGGGTTGTTACTGTTAGAAAAGGATTTGTTCTGATCAATATTCTTAGTTTTGATGATAACAAGCATATGAATTTTGTATGAGATAATGTGGTACTTTAATACTATGCAATTTCCGTTTCAGGAATTATATAAAGAGTATGCACTAAATCAGCGCAAGAAGCACTGACTCAGAAGGTTCAGCATGCAACATCAGAACATGGTCTGGCAAGACATCAGAAGATGGTCAAGCAGAATTAGAACATGGGTCTATGGAAGCATCAGAAGAACTAGAGATCAGAAGCAGAAGCACTGAAGTTCTCATGGTATCACGCTCAGAAGCACTTCAAGGTCAGAAGACAAGAAGATGTTTTGCACCAAGCTGTTTGACTCTGATGATATTCAAACGTTGTTTACACAAACATCAGATCAGAAGCAAGTACAAAGTGGCAGGCTATGCTGACTGACAAAAGGAATGTTAGAAGCTATTAAAGGCAACGTCAGTAGACACAACGGAAACAAGGCTCGAGGTAGTTGACAAAAGAGTGAAACATTAAATGCAATGCTGTACGGATTACGCAAAGCATTAAATGCTCCCAACGGTCATCTTCTCAAGTGCCTATAAATATGAAGTTCTGATGAGAAGCTCCATACAACACTTGCGCATTATACAGAAACGTTGTCAAATTTAAAAGCTCTCAAACTTCATCATCAAGCTCACTACATTGCTGTTGTAATATCTTAGTGAGATTTAAGCTTAAACTTAAGAGAAAATCACAGTTGTGATAATAGCTTTATAAGAAGCATTGTAACTCTTAAAAGAATTTGTTTACATTAAGTTGTAAGAACTAGAGTGATCAGGTTGTTGATCAGTATACTCTAGCAAGTCTTAGAAGTTGTCTAAGCCGTTTGTTCCTAGAGTGATCAGGTTGTGATCAGGATACTCTAGAAGACTTAGCAGTTGTCTAAGTGGAAAACAATTGTAATCCAGTGTGATTAGTGGATTAAATCCTAAGGTGAGGTAAATCACTCCAAGGGGGTGGACTGGAGTAGTTTAGTTAACAACGAACCAGGATAAAAATCATTGTGCAAATAGTTTTTATCTTACAAGTTTTAAAGCTACACTTATTCAAACCCCCCCCCTTTCTAAGTGTTTTTCTATCCTTCAATTGGCATCAGAGCGCCGGTTCTAAGGTGCAAGCACTTAACCGTGTTTATAAAAGATTCAGGAAGAGAAAAACGCTTCAGTAAAAGATGGCTGGTGAAATTCCAACAACTACATCTACATCTGGCTCTGCTGAGCAATACAATGGTAACAATGGTTATACTAGACCACCAGTATTTGATGGTGAAAACTTTGAATACTGGAAAGTTATTTCCTTGGTCTAGATGGTGAACTATGGGATCTTCTGATGGATGGTTACAAACATCCAGTAAAAGCTACTGGCGTAAGGCTTACCAGACAAGAAATGAATGATGATTAAATGAAGCTTTTCAAGAATCATCATAAATGTAGGACTGTTTTGCTGAATGCTATCTCTCATGCTGAGTATGAGAAGATATCTAACAGGGAAACCGCCTATGATATATATGAGTCATTGAAGATGACCCATGAAGGAAATGCTCAAGTCAAGGAGACTAAAGCTCTTGCTCTAATCCAGAAATATGAAGCCTTCAAGATGGAGGATGATGAAGATATTGAGAAGATGTTCTCAAGATTTCAAACGCTAACTGTTGGATTAAGAGTTCTGGACAAAGGCTACACCAAGGCTGATCATGTAAAGAAGATCATCAGAAGCTTGCCCAGAAGATGGGGCCCAATGGTGACTGCATTCAAGATTGCAAAGAATCTGAATGAGGTTTCTTTGGAAGAGCTAATCAGTGCCTTGAGAAGCCATTAAATAGAGCTGGATGCAAATGAGCCTCAAAAGAAAGGTAAGTCTATTGCATTAAAATCTAATTTTAAAAAATGCACTAACGCTTTTCAGGCTGAAGAAGTAGATTCTAAAGAATCAGAATCAAAAGAAGAAGATGAACTGTCCATGATCTCCAGAAGGGTAAACCAACTCTGGAAGAGCAAGCAAAGGAAGTTCAAGAGCTTCAGAAGTTCAAAGAAATTTGAACGAGGAGAATCTTTTGGTGGCAGAAGATCTGACAAGAAGAAAGTCGTCTGCTATGAGTGCAATGAGCCTGGACACTTCAAGAATGAATGTCCAAAACTTCAGAAGGAGAATCCCAAGAAGAAGTTTCATAAGAAGAAAGGTCTTATGGCAACATGGGATGATTCTGAATCAGAATCAGAATCAGACTCTGAAGGAGAGCAAGCCAACTTTGCACTGATGGCCACAGTGAATGATGGATCAGAATCTACATCAGAATCAGATTCTGAAGAGGTATTTTCTGAACTATCCAGAGATGAGTTAGTTTCCAGTTTGACTGAACTTCTGGAACTCAAGGCTCATCTTAGTATCAAATACAAAAAGCTGAAAAAGCAATTTGAATTTGAAACTAAGAAGCTGGAATTGGAAAATTCTGAACTGAAGGAAAAAGTTTTAAAATTATCCAAAGACAGTGGATCTCCTTCTGAATCAGAAAAATCCATTCCTAGTCTCAATCATATTCTGAAAGAATATGACTCGAGCTTCAGAAAGTTCCTATCTAGAAGTATTGGCAGAAGTCATCTTGCTTCTATGATATATGGTGTTTCTGGAAACAGAAGGTTTGGTTTTGGCTATGAGGGTGATACCTCACATAAATTTGAGCCTGTTGATGATTTGAAAATCACATACAAGCCATTGTATGATCAGTTCAAATATGGCCATGCACATGATATTAGGCTCACTTCACATGCATAGAGCTTTAACACTACACACACGAAGAAGCATGTGACACAACCTAAGAAATATCATGTTGTTCCTCCTGTTAACTATTATGCTAAACCCAAGTTCAATCAGAACTTGAGGAAGACTAACAAGAAAGGACCCAAGAAATTGTGGGTACCTAAGGAGAAGATAATTTCTGTTGCAGATATCCTTAGCAGCAAAGAGGTCAAAGCACAAAATGTCATGGTACCTGGACTCTGGGTGCTCGCGACACATGACGGGAAGAAGGTCTATGTTCCAAGACCTGGTGCTTAAACCTGGTGGAGAAGTCAAGTTTGGAGGAGATTAGAAGGGCAAGATTATTGGCTCTGGAACCATAAGTATTGGTAACTCTCCTTCCATAACTAATGTACTTCTTGTAGAAGGATTAACGCATAACTTATTGTCCATAAGTCAATTAAGTGACAATGGTTATGATATAATCTTCAATCAAAAGTCTTGCAAGGCTGTAAGTCAGAAGGATGGCTCAATCCTATTTACAGGCAAGAGAAAGAACAACATTTAGAAGATTGATCTCTCAGATCTTGAGAAGCAGAAGGTAACTTGCCTTATGTCTGTTTCTGAAGAGCAATGGTTCTGGCACAGAAGATTAGGACATGCTAGTTTGAGAAAGATCTCTCAGATTAACAAACTAAATCTGGTCAGAGGACTCCCAAATCTGAAATACAAATCAGATGCTCTTTGTGAAGCATGTCAGAAGGGCAAGTTCTCCAAACCTGCATTCAAATCTAAGAATGTTGTCTCTTCCTCAAGGCCGTTAGAACTTCTGCATATTGATCTGTTTAGACCAGTCAAAACAGCATCTATCAGAGGGAAGAAATATGGATTACTCATCGTAGATGATTATAGCCGCTGGACATGGGTAAAGTTCTTAAAACACAAGGATGAGTCTCATTCAGTGTTCTTTGAATTCTGCATTCAGATCCAATCTGAGAAGGAGTGCAAAATCATAAAGGTCAGAAGTGATCATGGTGGCGAATTTGAGAACAGATTCTTTGAGGAGTTCTTCAAAGAAAATGTATTGCCCATGATTTCTCTTGCCCTAGAACTCCACAGCAAAATGGAGTTGTAGAGCGAAAGAATAGGACTCTGCAAGAAATGGCCAGAACCATGATCAATGAGACCAATATGGCTAAGCACTTCTGGGCAGAAGCAATAAACACTGCATGTTATATTCAGAATAGAATCTCTATAAGACCTATTCTAAATAAGACTCCTTATGAATTGTGGAAGAACAGAAAGCACAACATTTCATATTTTCATCCTTTTGGATGTGTGTGTTTTATTCTGAATACTAAAGATCATCTTGGTAAGTTTGATTCTAAGGCACAAAAATGTTTTCTTCTTGGATATTCTGAACGCCCTAAAGGCTACAGAGTGTACAATACTGAAACATTGGTTGTAGAAGGATCAATCAATATCAGGTTTGATGATAAGCTTGGTCTTGAAAAACCAAAGCAGTTTGAGAATTTTGCAGATATAGATATTGACATATCAGAAGCTGTCGAACCAAGAAGCAAAGCTCTAGAAGCTGAAAGTCTCAGAAGCAATGGATCAGAAGATCAATGAAAAACGTTCTTTTAGCCTTTCAGGGTGAAAGGGTCTTTCCATTCCATAAGAGGGCAGGAAGCCTTTCATTTGGAGGTTGAAGGGTCATCGAGAGTTCGTTCGCCATAAGACTGTCCCATGCCATAGGGAGGCAGGTAGTCTAAGGGAAGAACCAGAATAGCCTTTTCGTAGGCAGCCAGAGGATACCTCAGCCTTTTCATAGGCAACTTCCGAGGGTCGAGGTCATATTGGTGTATCGAAGGCAGCATCATTAGGGTCTCATGACCTTTGTATAACCGAGGCAACATGGCTGAGGTTGTAACACCCTATTTTTATTAGATTTAATTAATTAGGATTATTTGATAATTGATAATTGTTTATGTGTTTTATTTAATTATTGTTTGCGCGATAATTATTTAATTGGGTAGCAATATGTTATTTAGCTAATTTATAAATGGTAGAATTTTATTTGAAATTAGTTAAATGGGCTTAGTTGAGTGAGAAAGAGTATTAGGTGGGTTAAGCCCAATGAGATAATGAGAGTTAGAAGAGAATTTTATGAGTTAACCTAAATTAGATAGAAAGAAAAGTAGAGAAGAGAAAAGAGGCAAAAGAGTAGAAGAGAGAAGAGGAGAGGATTGTAGATTTCTTGAAGTTAGAAGGAGAAATTCAAGAGGTAAGGGTTTGAATACAAATTCTTGTAGAATCTATGATTGGGTAATGTTGTATGTGTTAAAAACATGGGATTTCACTTTGGGTATTTTCATAATCCATGAGATTTGTATTGTTTGATGTTGTTTATGCTTGGAATGGGTAGAAATAACATGTAATTCATGATTCTTTACTTGATTCTATGGGTGGGTTTTGATTTATAACATGTTGGATGAAAAGAATGTAAAAACCTAACTTTGGGATTTGGGTGAAATTCATGGATTTGCATAATTAATGAAACTTTGATGAATCCAAGGATACATATGGGTTATGTGTATGTTATGTATGTGAAATTCGTGTGCAAATAATGAACTGAACTGTGAATTGAGTGATGAAATGAAAAAGAGGGAACTGTGCTGAGTTTTAAACAGAAAATTCACTTTTGCGCTGTGTTCGCGACGCGAACGAGAGGTGGCGGCGCGAACTGAATGAATTCTGGAATGATTGGTTCTGCCTTGTACTTCGCGACGCGCACATGTGGATGCGGCGCGAACTGAATGAATTTTTGAGATACATTGTTTCTGTCTGTTACTTCGCGGCGCGACCAAGGGTTGGCGGCGCGAACTATATTCAAAAATATTTTCTTGTTTGTTTAAGACTTGACTTGCATACCTATTACTTCTATATGTTCAATATGTGTTATTAATTGATTAAATAACATGTGTGAGGTGTAATTGAATGTATTATGTAATGGAATGCTAAATGATAATTGTGTTGAGATTGGATTGAATTGCATGTTGTGTAATGTTGTGCAAGGTTGGAAAGATGTGATTGTGTAGTTTAAGAGATAGAGAGATCGTCTTAAATGCATGAGTCCTGTTTTGTTGCACACGTACACAAGCATGAGTCTTTGAAAGTGGCAATGTTGGGTAATCTCGCGAAGGTTATTTACTTGTCCCAAACCTAACGAGTATGGGGTTTGAAAGCTTAACGAGTATGGGACTTTGAGGTGGTTATCTAGTCTAGAGAGAATGACAATCGGCATGACCGGAAATGATAACGGAGGGATCCACATGCATATCGCATCGATTCACACTTGAGTCGCACGTGTCGGTGTGAAATGTTGTTATGTGTGATTATGTGGTATGAATGTGTGGATGCGAATTTGATTGATATGCACGTATGTGGAATGATGAATCATTTTATATGAATTAGAGAATGTGATGAGAATGAGATATATGTGATTAATACATAATTGATGTGAAATGTGAAATATATATATGTATGAGTGATATATGTGTATATATGTAAATTGTCAATATATGAGGTTGTGAATTAATTGTGATGATTAATTGTGTTGAACATGTTAACTTTATATTGGAGATAAATACATGTCTTGAGAAAGGTGAAGGATTGTGAAATGTATGCTTACTTATGTTGCATTTCCCATTATTATATTTTCTATTTAGAATTTGAATTCTCACCCTTCTGTTTGAATGTTACCCTTGGTTGGTAACGTGCAGGTTCAGAAGAGTAGTTGCTTGATTCGTGACTTAGCCGGAGAGCTCCTGAGTTTGTTATTGGATTAGGTAGAGAGTCATATGCTCTGATCATGTAACACTTGGGGGGGATTTTATTTAGACTTATGCTTATGTTTGGATATTGCTATTCCCTATGTTTTGTTGGATATTCGAATGTATTTGTTTGAGATCTCGGATATGTTGTTTGAGGCTATGTGGCCAAGATTGTGGATTTAAATGTTAATTCGAAATTGGTAGATGAATATAGTATGGGATATATTCATTGAAATTTTAATAGCAATTCAATTGTTTTTCCGCAAGCGTTTATGCATAATGTATGAAAGCATGAGATTTACATTGTGTTAAAAATATGATCTTTGCATATTAAGAATGTTGGATGTTTTGTTTTAGGTTTTCATTGTGATTGAAAATAACATGTGACGCCCTTTTCCTTTATGCATGCTTACTCTGTTTGATTGTATGATATATTTGGGGTTATAAAAGGGGTGTTACAGAGGTATCCTCATATTCGAGGGACATGGCTATTCTGCAAAAAAACACAAGGCAACAGGAAACAAGGCAACAAGGCAACAGGCAACAGAGAGGTTACCCCAAAAGTGTGCGTGTGTGTACCAATCACGTGATCAGTTCAGAATATATTATCTTATAATGATTAAGTGATGCTAATTTAATTCAGGGTTGCACTCCCTAAAATTACTAACCACAGCAATTAATATTAACAATTAAAATAATAATGGGGAGAGGGAGAATGAAACCAGCGGGGGGAAGGGAAATTGAAACCAGCGGGATAATAACACTATAGGTCTAACACAAGTAATAATTAAGATCAGGGTTTAGGGTTACCGATATTCGAAGCTTTGGAAATTGGCAAACCCTGAAAAGGTGGAAAAATAACAAACAAAAATAGGGTGAGTGCATTATCGGTTCGGAGGCAAACATGGCTAACCCTAAAAAATACGAGGATAAAAGAAGTTAAAATAAATAAATAAATAGGCACTTAGCTTTGAATTTGATCTGATATGGTTGGCAGTCCGAGGAAACCTCGGGGTTAACCTTGAAAAATGGCAAAGGCAAAGGCAAAAAAAAAAAAAAGAAGGATGTGAGTGTATGCGGAGTTCATATTTAAAGGGTAAACCCTAAAATAAAAGGAAACAAAATAGACTTAAAAATTAAATTTAATACTTAGCTTCGAATCTTGATAGGCGTGTAGTCGGAAAGCGTCTAAAAAGTCAACCCTGAAAAGGCACAGAAAAGAAATATTCATAGTGTAGGGTTAATTCTCGTAAACCCTAATTCGGACGTAAATTGAGTAAAGTAGCACAATCGATTTAATTAATAATTGGTTTCGCAACCTAATTAATTAAATCAGATAAAGAAAATAAAATCAGACCCCAAACATTTTTTATGAATTTTTGGAATTAAAATAACATATATGTGAATTTTTGAAAATATATGAATAAATAAATACAAATTAAATAATTAAATGTAATATTAAGAAAATAATATAATTTAAATGAAAATAAATATTATTAATTGTAAATAAGAAAAGAATAAAAGAAAATAAATAAATAAATAAATAAATATATATATATATATATATAAAGGCTTTTTTTTAAAATAATATATATATAGTTTTGAAAAGAAAAAGAAAAGAATAAAAATATATTCATAAATATATAAAATAAATAAAAACAGATTTATGTAATTAAAAAGAAAAAAAATTGGGAAAAACTTAGCTGGATCCTGTGTGGCGCGCGCGTGAAGTCCATGATGCACCTGCAAGCCTTGGCGCGTTGGATCATGGGCTTGATGGGATGGAAGGCCAGGATCATGAGGTCACACCATAGCGCGTGTTTCATAACGCACCGGATCTGGAGGGAGTTTGAAATTCTGCGCGCGCGAGACCGACCAATGGGAGGGGGCCGCGCCATCGTCTTCAACCTCTCGCTAAGGCCTTTAACAGCGCTTTTTTCTCAAAAGCGCTATGGTATGTCATGTTCATATCTGCAAAATAACGAATAGGGGCAAACGTACATGGAAATTTTTCGCGATAGGTCTGTTAGATTCGTATGGACCTTGCGAATTCAATCATGGATCCAATTGATCCTAATTTTACCTGTAGGGGAAAACCCCAATTCGAAACCTTCAAACCCTAATAATGGAACTTGACTTAAACGTGCCTAGAAATTCAATTAAAACTCCAGAAACATTAAGAGCAATATGGCAAACATGAACACGCATCTAAATTCGATCAATGATGCATGAATGAGTGGATTGGAATCAGAATAGGAATCGACCAAAATTGACTTACAGTGCTTGATTCTTGATTCTTTAAGGCTTAAGGATGATTGAGACAGATTCCTTGGAGGTCCAGGAATGAGTAAGGATCGACCAAACACTTTGAAACACCTTGTAACAAAGAATTGAAGTTTGAGATTTTCTTCAATTTTTTGGCTCGGACCTAGTGTTCTTGCAGCAATTTTTCTGAACCCTTGTACTCTGGATTGATCATATACTTATAGAGGAATGATTAGGGCAACATAATATGAACAAATCTCATTGAATATTTGATTTGTCAATTGGAAAATTTGATTTGTGAATATTGCTAATTATGGCCAAATTGATCCAATATCCTTTTAATTAGCACGTGCACGAATTTGATTTATTTAGGGGAATTATATTGATTGATTCTTTGACCTAAAATTGAAGTAAAAATCAAATCTTTCATTATTTTTATATTTTATATGATTAAATCATGATTTAAATGAATTAAAATCATAAAATAATTAATAAAAATTGTAAAAATAAGAAGTATTTGTTTTTAGCACGTGGATGGGCCTATAATGAGGGTAGAACAAAAAGAATGCAAGCCCATTTAGAAATATTTTGAGTTTTAGGCTCTTTTTTTTTCTTGTACACCCTTGAAAATAGGTGAACTTGTACACCATGCCATTTCTTCATATCTCCATATTTTTTCAAGCTCGTGGACTTTTTGGAAAACTTAGAGAGTCCCCTAATCAGTGTCTTTGGTCTCATATCAAAATAATTTCCCATGCTCCTTATATGTCCTTTTGAAAAAAGTGACTTTTGGTTGACTTTTGAAAAGGACCCATAATGTTTTGGTCCATATCTCTCAAATGAAGCATTTTTAGACTTGGCATGTGAGAGACAAATTTGTAGAGAATTCAATTTCCTTCAAAATAAGCTTAGGATGGAAAATTTTTGATGTTCCATGTGGGAGTTATGGCTGGTCAAAGTTCGGTTGACTTTTCCTATACAAACCCTAATTTAGAAACTTTTTGATTTGTTGATTTTTGATCTTTCCTTGATGAACCATGATCAATACTTGATCAAATGGTGAATGATACTTCAATATTAGGATCTTGATAAAAATTCAGGAGTTTTGACTGTACTTTGACCATAATTGACTTTTATGTCAGTCTAGTCGACTGTTGATTTTCTGAACATTTGAGTGACCAATCCTTTGAGCTGAGACTTTAAGATTTGTCATAGAGGTCATGTGAGATATATTGAGCCATATGGGATGCCTTGGAGCCATTGATTTATTGATTTTCCTTTGACCAAACCAAACCCTAGTTTCTGAGCTTTCTTTAGGAGAGTGTGTCTTGGAGCTTTGTGTATTGATTTGAATTTAAAATAGGAGAAGTAGTATGGGCAAATTTTGGGGTATGACATCTCCCATGTGCAAAATTTTCATCCATTTTTTCTTTTCGTGGTCTCTTGTTATAAAATTCCCCAATACATCTATTTGCCAATGAAACACCTTAGAGAAGTAGAAGCTTTTCACTCACTTGTTTCAACCTCGTTCCTGCTGGCAAGCAGTTAGAAAAACAAAACGAGTACCGACATGCATTATGCAAAAACCTGATCGAGCAGACCATCCAGCTTGATACCACTATGTAACACCCTAAACCCCGAAACTTTATGTTTTATGTTTGTAATAGTTTTAAAGAAAGATGTTGTTATTTTGATTGTGATTGAATGTTTTATTTTGTCAAGATAATAATATTTTTTTTTTGTTTAATGTTATAGGTTGCTGTGATTGAGTGAGATTAAGATAGTTTTTGTGTTATTAAGAATGTTATCTATTGTTGTTGTAGTTGTTACATTGTTATTGTGTTGTTGTACTGAGATTTTAATTGTGTTGTTGACAATGTTGTTGTTGTACATTGTATTATTTTTATATATTGTTTTTCCATATTGTTTAAAAGTGACTTATATTATGTTATTGTATGGAGATATGTTATTGTGTTGTTGAGAATGTTGTTGTCTATTGTATTGGTATTATTATTATAGGTTTTTTTCATATTGTTGAAAAGTGACTTAGTAAGTTGTTGTATTCATATTGTTCTTCTGTTGTCGAGAATGATGTTGTTGTGTGATCGGAAAAAAAGCAAGTGTACTATTTTCACCGGTGTAGTTATAATGGGTTTTACCCCAAGTATCGATCTCGAGGATTGCGTAGGAAATATAAGTTATTATAATGAGTCAATTAAACAAAAGAGCATAGGGGTGCTTTTGCTTATCAATGAAATAAGTTAAAATAATATAAATAAGCTGAAATTAAAATTGAACTTTTTTAAAAAATGAGAATAATGCCAAGATAAGGGTGTGATTTGCTTTATAACTCCTCTGGATTAAGATCTCTTTAACAAGTTCATAGAGTACTATTATTTATGGTATCCCTAGTCCTAGGTGATAACTATAAGGTTCAATTGTATACAAACCTTAACAATTGTAGTCCTACAAATTGTTAACCACACAACAATCCTTATTGATCCGATAAAGACAGCATTAAAAACATTATACAATCGAATTGAATAATACAAACATTTGATTAAAGAAATACGGAATCCAGAGTCATTACAAATCAAATCAGGGACACCCCCTAGCATTAGGGGGTTTAGCCTCTCATAATATTCAAGAAACAAAAAGTAAATAATTTATACATTACAAAGATCATTGGGAACTTTGATCTTCAATGGTGTCCACCGTTGAATCTCTTCGTCTCTTCTCCTCTTTCTAGAATTCTATCGTATAATGCAAAAAGTGCTTCTCCCTTGTCTCAAAATCACTTTTAATCTGTTCCAGGTTTTCAGGTCCCAGACAAAACACCCAAAATGACCCTGGTACTTTAAAAATAACAAGACAGAAAAATCAGAATTTCTATCCCGCACAGATGACACGGTCGTGTCACTTGACACGGGTTGGCCGTGTCAGCTTCTACCACTTTTGGGGAGAATCCTTCAGCAGGTTGGACACGACCGTGTCACTTGACACAGGCTTTGCCTTCATAATTTGGCTTTGACTTCAACATCAAAGTTGTAGCCCTTTTCGTTAGCAAAATTTTGCCATTGGAACCGCGTCATTCCGAGTTACGAAGCTCTAGTTATGATCAAAATACTACACGCTTGTCACGATTTTCAGCTTCTTTTACATCAACACTTGTGAAATTTCCATCTGATCCAGAATTAACCAAGTATGACGATCTTATGCCGAATTTATGACGAAACTAAGTAGAAATGGTGACCGATCACAACCCCAAACTTATCTCATTGCTTGTCCTCAAGTGATGCATGGGAGAACAAAACAAAGGTCACCCCTGAATTCACGCTTACCACAATACAATCAATGCTTTTCGCAACTCAACTTATACCTTTCAGATCAGTTTTTCCAGTTTCACGAACCGAGTTTCCCGCTTCACTTCCACGTCAAAGTACTCTTTCACCTGCAAGCTTTTTCACATTTCCCACCAGTTCTCTCGGGGTTAAAATGAACTTCACACACAAGTCATGATATGCAATACCATCTTTTAAATTTGAGTAAACTCAACTTCCATACACAAACACTCTACACACACTTTTTGAGGTCTTTGGGATGTAGCGGGGCTTAAGTGCGGTGGGATAAACAAGGAAAAGGATACACAAGGGTTATAGGCTCAACATTCGTGTTGTTTTTCTTGTTTCCGTGCTTCTTATAGCATCATAGGATTTAACCACACCCTTCTTTCTATTCCTTTTTTTTTTGCTTTGAGTGTGTGATAAATCAATGAGTCTCTTTGTTTAGGCGAGTGCTTCTTCAACTTCTTCCTTTTCTTAAGGAACTTTGATGTTTCCACATTTTTATTTTCCCTTTTTTTTCATTCATTTTTTTTCGCACTCGCCATTCTTTAGGTGTACTACCCCAAACTTACAATTTTTGCACCGATATAACACAACATTACAACACTAATGTTGAGCAGGGTAAGAAATTAGAAATATTTTTTTCTTTTTGACCAGGAGTTAATATATGTGGTTAACACAAAAAAGGGATACGGGCTCAAAGGGGTTTACAATGGATAAAAATAAACATGGGAAGGCTAGAAAGGCTCAGAGGGAAACAGAAACAACGTGCCTCGGTGTATGTCATCATGTAGTGTCATATGAGCATAATGTACGCAAATTCAAAGTGATAAAGTCATACCTGACTACCCTCTTATGATGATATATTTCTGGCTTTTTTGTGTTCTCACCATGTTGGGCATAGCTTACAGGATCCATAGTACTTATCGTGTGATGTTGCTCCTTTTTCCGGTTCGTGTGTACCTACTTTCAATCTTTTTCCGGTGTCATCAAGTTGCGTCCAACAATTATTTTTGGTTGAATCAACATCCACCATCAACCACCCGGTAAATCTCATCAATCTGTAACAACAGGTAAACATAATAGCATAGAAATACTAGGAAAAACAAATACTCAAAATAAAAACAGAACGCAATAACCCCCCCCCACACTTGAACCTAACATTGACCTCAATGTTTAAATTCGAGATAGCGAGGGTGAACTCACAGAGGGTACTGCAACTCCAGCTGCCGCTTCCTAGCTTTCACCAGAGAGACCCACTTTTCTTTATTTTCTAAAAAACCAAAAAAAATAAACCGCATTATTAAAACCGTGGATTGCCTCCCACAAAGCGCTTCGTTTAACGTCGCATGGCTCGACGGTCCATTACCCTTTATTAAGGAGGGTACTTCCTCCTCCAAACCTGGTTGCTTGTCACTTCTCCAAACCTGGTTGCTTTTCTCTTCAAGTTACTATCCAGTTTCATCTTCTCACTTTGATTGTCCTCTTTTTTCCTCTTTTTGACTTCTTGAATGAACGCAAAACTTATGATAGATGCCTGAGCTGAGCCCACATGAGAAACTATGCTCGATACTTTTTCTGGGAGGGGTTTTGGACTTTTGCTTTCTCCCTCACTTCTAATCATACCAACCGACGATTTATTATTTCCACATGCACCTTGCTTTTTGACTTCCAAGACCTTCATTGTTACCTCTTCATCAAATGATTTTACTGTTAGTGTCCCTTTCTCGAGATCTAGACTGCATCGGCTAGTAATAAAAAATGGCCTCCCAAGAAGGATAGGAGTCTCTTCATCTTCGGGAATATCCATAATGTGGAAATCAACTGGAAAGATAAACTCACCAACCTCCACCAATACATCTTCAACTCTCCCATATGAGTGCTTAATGGTGTGATCAAAAAATTTCAATTTGGTCTCACTCTCGCTTATCTTTCCAATGTCAAGCTTTTTGAAGATAGACAATGGCATTAAACTTACACTAGAACCAGAATCAATTAACACCTTCTTGAACTATCTGTCATTGATAGTGCAAGGAATTGCCACTGCTCCAGAGTCTTTCTTCTTGATTGGAATCCTCCTTTCTGGTGAAACTCTACAACACTTTTCAGTTACCACTTCAGGCTCCACTCCTACTGGTCTCCTTTTAGAAATCATTTCTTTCATGAATTTCTTGTACAAGGGTATATTCTCCAATGCTTCAAATAAGGGTAAGTTAATCTCTAACTTTTTGAACATTGCAGCAAACTTCTCAAAATCCTTCGCTTTCGAATCCTTCTTGGCTACTATAGAGGGGAATGGTAATTTAATCACCGGTTTAGCCTCATTTTTATTTTTCTCTTCAAGTGGCTTACCCGGTAGTGCCATTACTTCAGGTTCTTTCACATTCTCTCTTATTTCCAGATCTACCTCTATTACCAAGTTGTCATCTATTTCCTTTTTTTCTTCAGACTCTGGTATTTTATGACTTCTTGTTGTGACAGCATTGATATTCTCCTGGTTTTTAGGATTCTTCACAGTTGAGCTCGGAAGGGTACCTTGTGCTTGTAGAGTGAGATGCAGTGCTATCTGACCCACTTGAACTTTCAGATTTTTGATCGAAGTTGTGGTGTTCCTATGGTTGTTTCTCGTCTCTTCTTGAAACTGAGAACATTGTCCGGCCAGTCTCTCAATAGCTACTTCCCATTCTGCCTTCTGAGGCACTTGTTGTTGCTGATCTTTCCAGGAGAAGTTTGGATGATTCTTCCACCCCTGATTATAGGTGTTAGAATAAGGATTGTTCTGCTTCAAGAACTTTATCTCTTCAATTTGTTGAGGAGTTGCCAAACAATACATAGTTTGGTGAGGGCCGTTACAAATCTCACAGCTGACAGTCTGAGCCGATTTAACTTGAGCCACAGTTTGAGTCTCAACGGTCATCTTCTTGAGTCATCTCTCCACTTCAGCTGCAATTTGATCCTCCATTTTAACAACCTGACCTGCAAGCTTTAAATCAATTTTGCCTTCTGTTTGGTTCACTGTGCGATCATACAACTCAATATGCTCATTAGCGGCAATTGCTTCTATGATCCTCTTGATACCAGTGGTTGTTGAGAAATTAGTTGAGCCACCGGCAGCACTGTCTATAAGTTGTTTTGTCTTGACTCGTAGACCATTCACAAAAGTTTACACTTTCTCAGTTGGATCCATGTTATGAGTGGGACATGCAACCAAACACCTCTTAAACCTCTTATATGCATCTCCAAGTGATTCCCCTTCTTTCTGTTTGAAATTGACAATGTCATATCTTTTTTGAATGAAAACTGAAGCAAGGAAATACTCATTAAGGAACGCATTTTCCATCTTTTGCCATGTCGTGATACTCCCAGCTGGAAGTGAGTAAAACCACTCTTCCGCATCCTCAGATAAAGTGATTGGAAACATCACTAGTCTCTTGGCTTCTTCAGAATGGCCTTCTATCTTCAATGTTGTTGTGGTGGTGAGGAATCTCTGTAGATGCTTATTCACATCTTCGTTGATTCTTCCTGAAAAGGGCTTGCTCTCCAACTGGAGAATAGTAGAGGGATGTAATTGGAAGTGTGCCACATTGACCGGTTGATTTACTATTTTCATTCGGCCAAGTGGTGCGTTAGCTCTTCCATAATCACCTAAAAGTCTTTCTGCGGGAGTCGAATCCTCTGTCATAGTTTCAGATTCTAACTCTGACTTGTTGGATAGTGTTTCTTCGTTTTCCGGTTCTGCAACTATGGTTGATTCTTCTTTTGATGCTAGTCTCTTTTGCTTAGCTTCTCGAAATCTTGCTCGCAATGATCTTTCTGGCTCAACGTCAAAAAGAAATTCTGTCGAGGCCTTGCCTCGCATACAAGATTAGACAATGGTTAGTTGAGAGCAAAAAAAAAATAAAAACAAAATAAAAATTACAGAAAAATAAAATTTTAGTTGCAGAGCAACAAAATTTCAATTGACTTATTAATCACTTATATTTTGGCAATCCCCGGCAACGGTGCCAAAAACTTGATCGGAAAAATAGCAAGTGTACTATTTTCACCGATGTAGTTATAATGGGTTTTTTCCTAAGTATCGATCTCGAGGATTGCGTAGGAAATGTAAGTTATTATAATGAGTCAATTAAACAAAAGAGCATAGGGGTGCTTTTGCTTATCAATGAAATAAGTTGAAATAATATAAATAAGCTGAAATTAAAATTGAACTTTTTAAAAAAATGAGAATAATGCCAAGGTAAGGTGTGTGATTTGCTTTATAACTCCTCTGGATTAAGATCTCTTTAACAAGTTCAGAGAGTACAATTATTTATTCGTAAGATGTTTTCCTAAGTCCTTAGTGAAAACCTTTTGGTTTATAATCCTTTTACCTAAGTCCTTAGAGACATGGGAGAAAACCAAAGTTGAGATTAATCAAGAATTTCTAAATAACCTTACCGTATCCCTAGTCCTAGGTGATAACTATAAGGTTCAATTGTATACAAACCTTAACAATCGTAGTTCTACAAATTTTTAACCACACAACAATCCTTATTGATCCGATAAAGAAAGCATTAAAAACATTATACAATCGAATTGAATAATACAAACATTTGATTAAAGAAATAGGGAATCCAGAGTCATTACAAATCAAATCAGGGACACCCTCTAGCATTGGGGGGTTTAGCCTCTCATAATGTTGTGATGTAATTTGTCAAAATTATAAAATATGAATGTAGTATGCTAAAGTAGACAAAACTAAACTATGACGTCATAAACACTTGAAATTGATATAGATATGGATGATCGACTAGAAGATATGATTTGTGATATTGAAGAAGATTCTTTTATGAAGGTACATATTTATGATACTTATTTAGTGACAAGGATGCGTAATTATATAAGGAGTGTACAAATTTTACACGATTCTTCATGGTGTTAAAAAAATGAAAAGACAACAATATGTTTTATGTTTTGTATTGTTGAAGTTAGATAGGTAAAATTTAATATTTTTAATCATAAAGTTTAAGTAATTTAAATATATTGATTATTAAAACAAATATATTTTCATTCTTCATCCATCTTAAAATTTCCTTAATTTAATTCTTTTTTCTCTTTTCATTTTTCATCCATCTTTATCGGTTCTTTATTTTATGTTGGACTCCAAATTAAAATATTTAAAATAAAATCTAAAATTTTAAAATATATTTTATTTTTATTTCTTTTCTTTGTCTTTAATTCTTACCTTTTTTTTTTCAAAGCGTGCTCAATGCTATGGCCACTTTTAGGATGCAAATAAACCTTATGCCTAAGAAAGTCAATCACCATATATGTGTTGTCTGCAGGAGCTTCTTATGGTGTGGTAGGGAGGGCATCAGCAGAAAATCCCCAATTGCGTGGGATTCTATTTGTGAGCCTAGGAAAGCTGGGGGCTTAAACTTGGTGGAGTTGTTCAGTTGGAATAAAAATACTATCATAAAGCTTTTGTGGAATATTTAGGCCAAAGATGATAAGATGTGGCTCTGTTGGATGCACACCTACTACTTGAAAAGCCAGGATGTTACATCTTTGCGTGTTCCTAGCAATTGCTCTTGGATCATGAAAAAGATGTTGACCTAATCTGGTCATATATATACTCCACAACACTCAGAAACAAGGAGGAACGAAAAATAGAAGAGGCAGCCTCTTACAAACCCTAACCAAGCTTCCTAAAAAAATTCAAAGTTTAGGGCACGATCATAACAATTCCCCAGCCGTCTTTATCCAATTTGAAGAATCAATTCGTTTTCCTGAGCCATCCAATAGTGGAATCAAGTCATTAGGCAAACAAAACCGTGGCCAGAATCGTCCATACGAGGTGTACAGTTGGTAAGGTTTCTTGAGTTTCATACTTTTGATTTACACCATATAAATGATTTAGAAGCATATGATGTTGTTCATGTTGGTGTTCAGAACGTTTTAGAACGTTTTGTCTTAAGGTTTGATGCAGGATGCGATTAATGCCATTGTTAGGGCATGCCGGTTTAAAAGCTTCGGAACTAGTGATACAACGACTTTCAGATCAAACCAATACGTCCAATCAATTCAAAGCCATCAAATTAGGGGGATAGGGTCATTTGTTTGCATTCATATTTGATATTTTGCAGGTTTTTAATTCATGTATCATTTGCAACGGAAAGTTGTAATAAAATGGTAGCTAATCAATAGCAAAATCGTGGCTGGCATTTATGCTCAATGAGGAAGACGATGAACAGTATTATTGGACCATTCTCGGTGCATGTGCGCGAAGCTTATTGGCCAGTCAAACAGTTTTTTGTTCTCTCACCTCTTTTGATTGGTGAAGCGTAACACACAGGGGCCCATGTTGACTTTACCATTATTTATTGTGTTATATATTTATTTTATTTGACTGATTCCTTGGACAGAAAACGCAGGCAGCACAGTTGGCTGTAAAAGAAGACTTGTAGCCCCCAAATCCTGTGTTCGAACCGTGGCTACCACGTTTATTTTTAAAAATTATTCCCTTTCAGATCCAGTGCAAGCGACTGCACGCGTCCATGATGCGTCCTCAAATCCATGCCGTTGGATCTTCAATACCACCAGATCTAAACGCCCCAGATTGCTGCTCCCCCATGGATACTCAGGGACGCTGTGTAGGGGATCAGGCGCCCTCTTCTTGGTTCTTTTAATTTTGTTTTGTTTATTTATTTTAACTAATTCTTTCTTTACTAATTAATTAACCACTAACTAACCAAAAAGAGCCCTTAATCTTTAGTTTTTTTTAACTAGTTTCAATATTAATTTAATTTAAGAACTTAATTTTAGTAAATAACCTAATATCTATTTTAGGATTTAATTAAATAGACTTTGTATATAATTAATTAGATTAATTAGGTTCTTAACCAATATTAAGTAATTAGATTATTTAGTTTTTTTAGCCGATTAAATTATTAGTCAATTAGGTTTTAAATCATTAATCGATTAATTAATTTAGATTTAGGGTTTAACTAAATAAAATTAATTTAGACTTTCAAGTTTGATTAGTTAGGTCTCCACCTTTTAACTCTAACTTCTCCTAAATGTTCGATTCCCCGATCTTCTTCTTCCTCTCTAAATCTCTATGATTGTCGCATGCGTGTTTACTTACTGTCTTTTATTCTCATTTTAAATTCTAGAAATCGATGTATAGGTCAAGGATATTTTTGTAATAGCTTAAGTTTACTTCTCGCACCTTTAATTTTCTGCTAATATTAACTGTCTAGATGTATGCTTAGGATTGTATGGCAAGATGAAATCAATCGCTAGCTAACCTTAACTCAAGATAAATAAATACTCGAATCTAACACACTTGCACTCACGCACCTTTAGGGTTTCCCCTTTTACGTTGCCTTTCGGAAAATAATAGTCAAGTCCCTCGAGCGTAGGGATACCTTAGCGTAACGCTGCCTTCGATAAAAATCACCATTGTCCCTTCGATAAAAGATCGTAGTCCCTTCGAGTTGCCTTCGATAAAAATCGATCTCGTTCCTCGATGTTTCCCCGATATATGATGATAGTCCCTTCGGATTGCTAAGGTATCTCTACTGGTTGCCTTATGACTATTCACATCTCATAAGACTTCTTACCCTCTTCATGGTATGGATAGCCCCTATGACGATTCGATGACCCGCACATCCAATGTATAGGACTACCTACCCTTATATGGTATGGATAGTACTATCGCTCAAGGAAAGTCTTTAGAATAGGAAAGTCTTTAGACCTTGCTCACAACAAATCAACAAATGCTTTTCACACCCCGTTTTCTAACATTGTCTTTTTAGACATTTTCAAAACAAAACTGTTTTTCTAAACACACACTACTCTTTCAAACAAATCAAACATTTCAAACAAAGTGAGCTAAGCAATTAAGAGCCCATGGATAACCATGGATGCAAAGGGTGCTTACACCTTCCCTTTGCATAACCTACCCCCCGAACTCAATATCTTCTCAAAGAAGGTCTTTCCTGTTCTTTTATACCTTTCCTAGTTGGATAAAATAAAAGTCGGTGGAGACTCTTGCTCACCGCAACATTGCTTGCGAATTAAAAATTAAAGTAAGTTCTCCCACCGTATTACAGATTGGTATTCACAAGGACCCTAGAGAGTGCAATATGGAGAAGGCTTAGCTGAGTATAGAATCAACAAAGAAAGGTCGGAGATGGCTCATTCTCAAGGTGGCTACTGCGGAAACGATCTATGCTATATATAACTTACACAATGCAATCTTCTTCAAAGACCACATCATTGATGAGGACCTTCATCGCAAATCAAAGCCAATGTTATTATTAGATGTAGTGTGATCCCTAAGCTCTCTAACCATGTAAACCTAGATGAGCTTAGCCTGAGATAGTCTTGTGCTTGTTTGTGATTGTGATTTTTTAATTCTTTGGATTTCCTGGATCCTATGGGATCGGTGTAAGCTTAACTGCTTCTTCAAATATGTGATTGTGACATATTTAACCCTAACTTTTTTTAACATATTACGTTTTTGATAAATAAATTCAACTTACGTATATGATTATATTACAATCTATTTCAACATATAAGTATTTAAAGAATTACCAAAAATATAAATTCACCAAAGACCAAATATAAATAATTAAGTAGGATTTTACAAGATGGATGACAACATGGATGAGGCTACAAAAAAAATCTCTTAGTTTCACCATTATTCAGTGAAAACAAAACTCTTAGAACTGCATATTTTCTCCAACCTTGCATACAACATTCTAATGTTCTTCCATCCAATTTCCATATTTCCTCTAAAACTACCACAAAATTGCCACTAGAAATAAGGTACAATGGATAGAGAGCACCCATTGAAGATTGGAAAAAATGGGTCAAAAGGTTACGACCAAAGTTCAAATATTTATGATTACAAATTGGAATATTCCATGTAATCAAAACATCTACGTATGAAACCAAAATGGATTACAAGTTGATTCTAGAATTTGCTAATGTATGGTGTTCCGAGAAAAATACATTTATTTTCCCATAGCGAGGATCAGCAATAACATTGTTCCTAAAGCGGTTACGGCTTCCTTTGTTTCTATGATTCCTAAGAGGGATAATTCGCAAGGCATTGATGAGTTGAGACCTATTTATCTTGTGGGTTGTTTGTATTGTCTCATTTTTAAGCTTTGGAGGAAATATTCAAAGTGGTTATTAAGAAGTTAGTTTCTCCTTCTCAAACGGCATTTATTGAAGGGAGGCAAATGGTGGATGGAGTTTTGTTTTTGAATGAGGTGCTGGATTATGCTAAAAAGTTCAAGAAAGAGCGTTTAGTAATGAAGGTGGACGTCAAAAAGGCTTATGATTGTGTCTTGGGATTACTTGCATTACATTCTTTATAGAATGAGTTTTCGTTTTAAGTGGTTGTCTTTGTTGGAAGTTGTAGAGTGAAATTGGTGAGACTAGAGTCATTGGAAAGACTTAGTTCATTTTAAATAGAGTCGCCACCGCATTTTATTGTTTCCAAAAAGGAATGGGTGAAAGAGCGAATAAAACCCACAGACGTTTTTAAAATCAAAACTAATACTTATTAGAGTTCTGGCTACGGAGGGTTTGTTATACAAGGGGAAGGTTTTAAACACCCCTCATATCCATGGTACTCCATGGGAACCTCTTTATTCTTTTTCTTTTGTTGTTTTGTTTGTACATATGTCTTTAAAAATCCTATGTAAAATTGTTTAAAATAGAGGGTGGGGATGGGAAGAGAAGTTTTTGAAAGTGAGCTTGATAAGATATCGCATCTTAGGCCTACATACCCTCTAAGTGCAATAGGGAAGTCCGAGCTTTTGTAGTTCCTCTTTTAAAAAGGAAAAAAGGGGGCCAAAGTGGCCAAATTTTTTTTGGTTGTGAGTGTTAAAATACTCACAAGGTTTTTAAAAGGAGGTTTAAGCTTTAAAATACTTAACAAGTTAAAAAGGGATTAGGCTTTAAAATACCTAATAAGTTTAAAAGGTTGAGCTTTAAAATACTTAACAATTTTGAAAAGGGAATTAGGCTTTAAAATACCTAATAGGTTTTAAAAGGTTAAGCTTTAAAATACTTAATAAATTTTAAAACTAAAAATAAACAGACAAAGCTTTAAAATACAAGGTCAATGGGTTAAGAGAAGTTTCACTAGGAATAATTCATCTCTTAACCCCAAGGTTTAAAAACAAAGGATCAAGTTTTAACAAGATCAATGTATTAAGAATAGTTTCACTGGGAGTAATTCTATTCTTAAAACCATGGTTTCAAAACAAAAGGGGTTTGGTTAAGCTTTAACAATACTAAACCATAAACAAGTGAAAAGCTTTAATAATACTTAACACAATAATAAAAGAGATTGGAAAAGAATTTACGTACCTTGACAATTTAGTCAATATCATTCCCATACTTTTGGACAAAACAACAAACTTAAGCAATTAACAATGAATACCTCAAGTGTGTGGGTGATATCATGTGGCACAAGAAAACAAACATGTGAGTATGATAATCAACAAAGATAATGGATATTTAAATCTAAACCCTTGGATTCAAATCATGTATGAGTGATGAATGATTAATGTGATGATGAAACATTGGGAGATAAACAAAATAATAACAAGTACCAAATCACATGGATATAAAATCAACAAGTATATGTACAGTACAAGGTTTAACATTTAAGTACAAAGCATGGATTAGAAAATCAACAATTGTGTACAAAAACAAAGATTAATAATTAAGTACAAGACATGGATTAAAATCAACAAGTATGTACAAAGATAAACATGGATGAACAAAGATCAACATGTTACAAATTGTTTGGTTAGGGTTTTAAACCTAAGGCTATGTTTGGGAGTTTGGAGGGTAAGGGAGGGGAGGGCTTTGAAAAATAAGAAGAATTGGGTGAAAAGGACAAAAAGATTTTGGGTAGGGGGTTTTGGAGGGTTTGAATTTATTCATAACACTAAAAACCCCATAAAATGGGGGAACTCAAAAATTGTATTGAAGGAGGGTTTTGGAGGGTTTTGAAGGGCTTACATAAATTTTCCAAATATCTTTTAGGTTGTTATAGTATTCTCAAAATTAAAAATTTAGTAATGATAATGACTCTTTTATCATTCTAAACAAAATCATTTTTTTCAAAAAATGTCAAATATTTTTCTATATTTTTTTAAAATTTCATTTTTGGAAGTCTTCCCCTCCCCTCCCCTCCAAACTCCCAAACATAGCCTAAAGGTACATAGATAAGTGAAAGACACTCTAACCTAACCCTAAACAAGTATTCATAAAACACACATGAAGTCCTATTAAAGAAATAATCAAAATAAAACAATTTTTAGTTGATTTTCTTGACATAAAAGACATGTATTTGGATTAATTTTAAAATATAATAAAAATAACTATTTTTGTAATTTTTTAACATAACATAAAAATAGGCAATATAAATTAATCACAAAAAAAAGAAGGGATTAAAAATAATAATTCTACAATTTTTTTTTATGGATTTTCAAAGTTTTATATAAAAAAAGGTGAAAACTAGTGACTAAAAACAAGGTTTTGTTAGCCATGGGGGTTGAACCCACATCCTTCTTCTCATTACTCAAAACATAACCAAACCAGCTACGTGCGCTATTTGTTTGCAGGACTTTTTACTTGTGTGCTCCTTTTAGGGGATCTTTGGGAAACAACTTTGCCTTTTCTTCTTGTCATTAGTCTGTTGGCCACACTTGGATTCAAGGAGGTAAGTAATTCATTGTCATAGTACTCATCTAAGTCTACCACATTAGTACCAGTTTCAATATTGGCCTTAGGATGCTCATTATCTTCTATGTCATTGACATCCTCAGTAACATTGGTATTCTCAGCAATTCCTTGTACATCCTTGTTGATTTCCTCTTCAGTTGGGTCACGACCAGAGGTGTGAGCAGCTTCAGCCTTACTAGAGTTCTTGAGGGGATCAGGCATTATGGTTTGAAGGGGAACAGATATTCCATGCACTTGATGATTTTCCTTCAGAATGCGTGTAACAATCCTGGTAATAGCGTTGTCGACATATTTGGATCCTTCTTTAGTAAGTTCCTCCATGGTAGCAGATGAAGAAGGTTTGGTGCCCTTGTTACGAATACCCTCCATGGGCCATTTTGCATGTGTCGTTTTAGGCTTTATGGCCTTTACTTCGTCACTGCTAATCGTCCTTAGAGGTACAACCTTCAGAATCCTATTAGGGTTAGAGGACTCTTCCGGTGTTGCCGAGTCAGATACGGGAGATCCATCACTCGATTGCTGAGACATTCTGAAACTTGTTGAGACAAAACCTGTGTCACGCCTGTGAGAACAATTCGAGTAGTTCAACCTTAATAAGTAGCGAGAAGAATTAATAGAGAAGTTTTCCGTTTTTAGAAGAATATGAGATCAAGGGAGATTTATAAGCATACTGAGTGAGGGAAGTTTCAAATCGTGGATTTTTAAAAAGCCCAAAAAGTATTACCCCACGTAGGTTAATTTCTATAATATGTTTTGGTAACAGATACCTAACATTCCCTTTACCTTTACAATGTCTTCAGATGTTGTTGAAACATTCTCTATGACATTACTTTCGGATAGACTTTTAGGATCATTGCTCACATTTGACTTTTCTAGTTTTCTTTCCCGATCTGTAATGTCTATCATAAGGCTTACTCTTTCTTCTAGAAGAAATCTATTGATACTTCTGTACTCCCTTACTTTTGCACACAGTTTCTCATTCATTAAACAGGTCTCAGTGAAACCAGCATATAGTTCACTTATGGTGAGATCTCCAACATATGATTCTTCATCAGATTCATAGATTCATGTTGAAACTGTGTCATGTCTTGTAGTTTCTTCTTCTGAATCGGAGTCTTCATCAGACCAAGTGACAGATAGTCCTTTCTTTTGCTCCTTGTGGTAGGTAGGACATTCAGCTCTTATGTGTCCAAATCCTTCACATCCATGACACTAAACCCCTTTCCCTTGATTGGGCTTCTCCATAGCTTTGAATCTTTTGCTTGGATCATAGGTCTAGTTGATGTCATTGGAAGTGTTCTTGACATTTGGTCTGGACTTCTGATCAACCCTTTTAATAAATCTTTTGAATTGTTTTCCAAGCATGGCTATGGCGTCTAATAGATTTTCATCACTTCCACCATTGCTTTCTCTTGAATTATCATTTATGTTGGTGACAAAAGCTATGCTTTTGTTCTTCTTTTCAACAGGCTCACAGATGCTCAACTCAAAGGTTTGTAGAGACCCAATGAGTTCGTCCAGATTCATGTTGTTGATGTCTTGGGTTTCCTCTATGGCAGTTACCTTTATATCAAATCGCTTAGGCAGTGATCTGAGGATCTTTCTTACCTATTTTTCTTAAGTAATTTTTTCTCCTAAGGCTCCTGAGTTGTTTGAAATTTCAAGGACATTCATATAGAATTCATAAATGGTTTCATCCTCTTTCATCTTGAGATTTTCAAACTTAGTGGTAAGCATTTGAAGTCTCGACATCTTTACCTTGGATGTGCCTTCATGTGCTGTTTTGAGGATATCCTAAACTTCTTTAGGTAGCTCACAGTGTTGCACAAGCCTAAATATGTTCTTGTCAATCCCATTGAATAAGGAACTTAGGGCCTTAAAATTGCCCAAAGCTAGCTCTTCTTCAGTTTTTCCCCATTGAGTTTCAGGAATTAGAACAGTGGTTCCATCTTCCATAATCTTCTCGGGAAGTTTCCATCCGCTTTCCACAGCTCTCCAGGCCTTGCTGTCCACAGACTTTATGACTGCTACCATACGGGGTTTCCAGTAATCATAGTTAGAGCCATCAAGGATGGGTGGTCTATTCCCAAACACTGATAGTTCCTTCTCCATAGTACTAGAATTTTGTTATCCCTAGATCTCACCTAGTTGTAAACAGGCAGGGTGCCTGCTCTGATGCCAATTGAAAATTCTAGTAACACACGCTCGATGTCTTGGTGGATATTATGACATCCATAATCGCACAACACAGATAATTAAAACAGAACATCATAAAACAATAAAGAACACTCAAAATTGTTTACCCAGTTCTGTTCAAACAACCTACTTTGGGGGCTACCAAGTCAAGGAGGGAATCCAATATAAGTAGAATTAATTCGGAGTTAAACTCCCCCGTTTAAGACTTCTCACTTAAAATCTACCCAATGCAATTCCAATCTATTCCTAGACCTGAGTATCTCCACTCTCTCCCCCTCAATCACAGTAGTGATTACAAATAAACATAAACAATTACAGAGAGAAGACACACTTCAAAAACACACCATGATCTGATTAAAAGCTTCAATCAAGAGACACACACTCGTGCTTAAAAGCTTAGGGTGACAATTAACAAACACAACCTATTCCAACTCAATCATCAGAGACAACTGCTTGGAGTACAAGCGACAACTACATAACTATGGTTCTTCATAATACACAATCTGCTTTGTCTGCGTTCCAAATTAGGATTGCAGTCCTTTTATATGCAGCTCTTGGGCCTTGGGCTTTTTTAGAAACAAATTAGGGTTAACCAAGTTAACCTAATTCACACGCCATCTGGTTGTTACAGAATATGTTGTCAGCAAGATCTTCTGGACGAAATAGTCAGCACACAATAAAATTTTTCCGAAACACAATTAATACAATATAACAACTCCTACTGTCACACAAGGATGTCATGACATCGGTCATGATATTCACTACAGAACCTGTATTAGCTTAACACATATGCAGCCTGCATAACACAATAGCAACCAGGTATGTTTTACCACAAATGCAGCCAACATGAAAACACCTTCACAAATTGAGCAAAGTAAAAGTGCATTTCAATCCATTTTTTATCACGAATTCAACCATGCCATTAACACACATTTATTCAAAGTAAAACTCATGAATTTCTGGAATTTAACTATGAACCCTAAAATTCATTTTTAAAATGAAATTCTGTAAACAACTAATCAAGCCCTAAAACCTTAGGGCTATTGTTCCCTACATGTTTCTAAGTGGACTGGCAACAAGAACTAAATAAAATGACGCAAAACATGTAAGCCCAGAGTTCACTTTCTTACCTCTGAAAATGGAGGTCTTGAACTAAGTTAGAGAAGCTACAAAGGTGCTGCAATGGTCTGGAAAGCTTCACTACCTTCCACTGATGCTATCTGGGTGCTTAGAATTCTTTGAAAGCCCCTGCAACTTAGAACACGATTTTACCTACAAACAAGAAAAGTTATGGCTGGATCTTCAATGAAATGTTGTTACAGATACCAAAACAGGTATTTGGATAGCTTCTATGTGTGATATAGAAGGTATCTAACACATAAAATCAAGAAATGCACGAGCCAATTTCGGTTTCCAAGTTTTGGTTCAAAGATTCACTTTAATGGAGTTTTAAATGGTGATTTCAGTTCAAGGCTGTTGGTAAGTGTTTAGAGGTATGGTACAACTTCTATATGTAATATAGAAGCTATGTGAAATGTTTTTTTGAGTGGCTAAGTGTTTGGTTTGAGTTTTAACTTGTGATGAGCTTAAAAGCTTTGAAAATGGAGTGAAAAATGGGATTTTTGATTTGGAAGTGTTTGAGAGGTTAAGGAAGGTATAGACACCTTCTAAATGATGTTTATAAGTTGTCTAAACCATTAGTTGACACCCAAAACTCTTAGAACAACAATTCACTATAAAAGTGAAAAGATCAAGAAATGGAGAATTTCAAGTGAAGGTGGACTTGGAGAATTATGGTGTAAATGATCCAAGAGGCAAGGTCCTCTACTTATAGGGGAAAATTAAGGTTTGTGGATGGTAAAAGTTCATAGTTTTAAGTTCACATGTGACTTGTGTACCATCTTGCTTGTTTGTGAAGAAAAGAGAAAATTGTGTTTCCAATGGTATAGTACAAGCTCAAGCATGCTTCCATGACTTTATTCTGAGTTTGGAGAGCTTGCTTGTGGTGTTCAATTTGCTTTTGATGCAGAGGAGACATTGTAGTGGATCAAGGAGAGTGGACTTTGTTCATAAAGCCTCTTTATCAAAATGGAATTGTGATCTTCATGCCATTAATGGAATGATCACTTGGATAATGTCTTAAACACTTAGATTATAGCTCAAAAGCAAATGTAATCTTCTGATTATGGTGCTTTGAACAAGTTATATGGGCTGCAACAAAAGAATCTTTGCATTTGAAATGGTTTTGGTTCATAACTTCTTCATTTTCTTTATGTTCTTCTTCATTTTCAAGTGTTCATGGGGCCATATTGACAAAATCATATCTCATGAATGGAGCCATGGATTTTCATGCTACTTAGCTCTTTAGAAAGCCCTTGTTAGATACTTCAAATGAGTAGTTGAAAGTTTCCTCAAACTCTTCTTGGATCTTGGAGAAAAATGGCCTTAAAGTTAGGAAAAAATCCAAGTAAAACACTTAAAATATTTTCTAAGTCTTTGAAAATTATCTTCTTAATTCCATATCTCTCAAAATAATCACTTTTTGCAAAAAAGTTCCAATGTGATAAGTTGTTTGTTTTGCCAAGATCTACAACTTTCATGTTGGGATATTTTTGTGTGTAGGAAAAATTTGGAGATCCATGAATTAGGTCAAAATACACTTAAAAACCCTAATTTGACTTTTGTTGACTTTTTTATTCTTGATGAATTCTTTGAATTTTCTTTGATCAAATTTCTTCGATATCCATATGATGATGATTTGGATCCTTAAAAGTCCATAGTTGATTATATTTCTTAAAAGTCAAAGGTTGACTTGCACATTTGACTTTTTCCAAATGAACTGCAGTTTTGTGATTTTCAAATGAATCAAGCTCACCTCTTCAAATGAATGATATGGATGGACTATAATATTGATTTGGATTCCCTTGAATCATATTTTGAGTCTTAGAACTATCTCCTGATTATGGATGAACTTGAAGGTGATTGATCTTGCATTGACCCATCCTTGGGGCTTTGATTTTGTTTGGAGAACCCTTTGAATCATAGAAGAATGTTGAATTTAATTGTGGGCCTCAAAACCCTAATTTTCTCAACTTCTCCTTGATCAGTCTCCTGTTTCTGGGACACAAGCAACAAACAACAATTTTTTTGTATTTTTGAGTTAATAAATGATATATGCATGATAATTATAATGGCAGTGATGATCCTAATATTTAAGATATGGTGGGATCTTAGTGGTCAAAAATTGGGGTGCAACAAAAGCGACAGTTTCTTTTAGCTCTTTGTAGATTTTGGTGAATAGTAATCATACGAGTGATTTCATGGCATCTAAAGGGCTTAGACAATGGGATCTAGTACACGCGTTTTTTTATTTCTAGTGGCGAAGGGGTTGGTGTAACACCCGGTATTTAATTAATTATTTAATTAAATATTTTCGAATTATTTCGAATTTAGTTGTTGAATTTTTGGAGGCTTTTGGGCATAAATGGTTATTACCGCAGTCGTTCGAGAGGAGGTCAAGTGTAATATGCTGATGGCGAATAAGTTGAGAAAGGAGATTATTGGATTATGATGCTTTAGGTGACTTGAGTACAAGTTCTAAAGGAACGATATTATAGTTTGGTAATAAGGGTTTATGCTCCATTATGGTTGTCGGTTATCTATTGACAAATTGAGGAACTGATCACCCTTAATCTCTTGTTGATAGTAGACGAGATCGTATTGGATGGTATAAACTTGTCTTGCTATCTTGATAGTGCGTAAAGTGATTGATGACTATACCGTGAGGATAGTCGCTCACTAGTTTGTGTGAACAAATGGAGAAGTAGCTTGGAAAGAGTTGAGACGTATCGTATAATTTGGAGTAGCAGGTTTATTTGCGAGCTAACGTCACAAGGTGAGGAATTGAGATTATCTAAGTGAATAACGATTTTGTGATGAATTTTAATAAAAGTCCAAAAACAGATTGAGACTCGTGCTTTGGATGGTTGATGGAAGGTTTAATGAGGACAAAAATTTAAGGTGAATGGTTAGAGTTGCGCAGCTGAAGCGTGATGTGGCGCAGTTGCTATGCGTTTAGGACTCGTTAGAAGTGCAGGATTATATTATTAGAGGCCTGTGAGAATGGTATGTCTTGAGCTACATGCTTGATTTGGTGGATTATGGATATGAGGGTGTTGTGCCAAGGCACTATGTTTTTTAGTAAATATTTGCTGATTTTATAGGGATATCATTGTGGTTTCTGGTTGATGGTGAGTTGTTGAGTTATACTACTAGAATGACGTGATAGTAATTTTGTTCTAGTTGTTGTGATGTTGTTGTTGGGTACCGTAAATGAGGAATAATACCCCATAATATGACGAATTTGATTATGTTGGCTATGTTGATGTTACAACAAGAGTGATACGACGATGTGAATAAGTTGTTAGTATTTCATTGGTAATTGACATATGGGAATGAAATTGCGTGTGCATTTTGGTATTAACAATGTTGTTAAGATGATATTATGATGTTGTACATTCAAGTATGAGTGTGTTATGGTTGTTTCTACTTTAAAAGTTGATATATCACGATATTGTTGAAGTGATTGATAAGTTAGAAATAATTATGCTGCGAAGGTATTGGATTTAGATCATGATGAGTCGTTGTTACATCGGGGAAGTAGTGATCGACGTGTTACCAAACGCGACTTAGGGAATCAGAGAATTGGATGCGGAATTCGCGGTAAAAGTGGTAGTATCGAGTGGATCTTCGAGGACGAAAATATTCTAAGCGGGGGAGAGTTGTAACACCCGGTATTTAATTAGTTATTTAATTAAATATTTTCAAATTATTTCGAATTTAATTGTTGAATTTGTGGAGTGTATAGAATTGTTGACATAGGTTGTTATGATTAATTAGTCGATTAATTGATTGATTAAGTTGTAGAAATAGTATTGAAGAAATACTAGATTTATTATATGGACTTAATTGAGTAATGGTGGTAGTAAAAGGTGGGGTGTTTAAATTAGGCCCAATGGAATTACTATGAATAATAGTATTATTATTATATTAGTTAGTGGAATAAAAAGGGAAATAGAAGTTGCAGTAAAAGAAAAATAGGTTTTTATAAAAAAGGAATAAGTGTTTGGAAAGAGAAAGAAAAAGAGAAGGAATTGGAGGACAGGAAGTACAGAGAGTGGAACAAGGGAAAAGAGCCAAAGCTAGGTTTCAACCGAAAAATTGTAAAGCGGCCTCCAATTTGAGGTTAGGGTGAGGTTCTGACTCTATAACAGGTTATACAATGGATAGTATGCGGGATTGATAGTATGAAATTATTGTTGTTTGTGTGTTGATTGGTGTGAATAATTTCTAAATGATTGGTGAAATTAATTGCTGTTAACAAATTATTGTTGGAGAATAATTCTATGTTAGTGTTGGTGTAGGTATACTGTGTTAGAACAAGATTTGTTCTGATCAATATTCTTAGTTTTGATGATAACAAGCATATGAATTTTGTATGAGATAATGTGGTACTCTAATACTACGCAATTTCCATTTCAGGAATTATATAAAGAGTATGCACAAAATCAGCGCAAGAAGCACTGACTCAGAAGGTTCAGCATGCAACATCAAAACATGGTCTGGCAAGACATCAGAAGATGGTCAAGCAGAATCAGAACATGGGTCTATGGAAGCATCAGAAGAACTTGAGATTAGAAGCAGAAGCACTGAAGTCCTCATGGTATCACGCTCAGAAGCACTTCAAGGTCAGAAGACAAGAAGATGCTCTGCACCAAGCTGTTTAACTCTGATGATATTCAAACGTTGTTTACACAAACATCAGATCAGAAGCAAGTACAAGATGGCAGGCTACGCTGACTGACAAAAGGAACGTTAGAAGCTATTAAAGGCAACGTCAGTAGACACAGCGAAAGCAAGGCTCGAGGTAGTTGACAAAAGAGTGAAACATTAAATGCAATGCTGTACGGATTACGCAAAGCATTAAATGCTCCCAACGGTCATCTTCTCAAGCGCCTATAAATATGAAGTTCTGATGAGAAGCAAGGATACCAACTACGAACTACGAAACAACACTTGCGCAAATATACAGAAACGCTGTCAAAATTCAAAAGCTCTCAAACTTCATCATCAAACTCACTACATTGCTGTTGTAATATTTTAGTGAGATTAAGCTTAAACTTAAGAGAAAATCACAGTTGTGATAATAGCTTTATTAGAAGCATTGTAACTCTTAAAAGAATTTGTTTACATTAAGTTGTAAGAACTAGAGTGATCAGGTTGTTGATCAGTATACTCTAGAAAGTCTTAGAGGGTATCTAAGCAGTTTGTTCCTAGAGTGATCAGGTTGTGATCAGTATACTCTAGAAGACTTATAAGTTGTCTAAGTGGAAAACCATTGTAATCTTGTGTGATTAGTGGATTAAATCCTCAGGTGAGGTAAATCACTCCAAGGGGGTGGACTGGAGTAGTTTAGTTAACAACGAACCAGGATAAAAATCATTGTGCAAATAGTTTTTATCTTACAAGTTTTAAAGCTACACTTATTCAAACCACCCCTTTCTAAGTGTTTTTCTATCCTTCAATTGGCATCAGAGCGTCGGTTCTAAGGTGCAAGCACTTAACCGTGTTTAGAAAAGATTCAGGAAGAGAAAAACGCTTCAGTAAAAGATGGCTGGTGAAGATCCTAACCCTACGTCTACATCTGGCTCTGCTGAGCAATACAATGGAAATGGTAACAATGGTTATACTAGACCACCAGTATTTGATGGTGAAAACTTTGAATACTGGAAAGATAAACTTGAAAGTTACTTTCTGGTCTAGATGGTGAATTATGGGATCTTTTGATGGATGGTTACAAACATCTAGTGAAAGCTACTGGCGTAAGGCTTACAAGACAAGAAATGAATGATGATCCAAAGAAGCAATTCAAAAATCATCATAAATGTAGGACTGTTTTGATGAATGCTATCTCTCATGCTGAGTATGAGAAGATATCTAAAAGGGAAACTGCCTATGATATATATGAGTCATTGAAGATGACCCATGAAGGAAATGCTCAAGTCAAGGAGACCAAAGCTCTTGCTCTAATCTAGAAATATGAAGCCTTCAAGATGGAGGACGATGAAAACATTGAGAAGATGTTCTCAAGATTTCAAACGCTAACTGCTGGATTAAGAGTTCTGGACAAAGGCTACACCAAGGCTGATCATGTAAAGAAGATCATCAGAAGCTTGCCCAGAAGATGGGGTCCAATGGTGACTGCATTCAAGATTGCAAAGAATCTGAATGAGGTTGATTTGGAAGAGCTAATCAGTGCCTTGAGAAGCCATGAGATAGAGCTGGATGCAAATGAGCCTCAGAAGAAAGGTAAGTCTATTGCATTAAAATCTAATTTTAAAAAAATGCACTAACGCTTTTCAGGCTGAAGAAGTAGATTCTGAAGAATCAGAATCAGAAGAAGAAGATGAACTATCCATGATCTCCAGAAGGGTAAACCAACTCTGGAAGAGCAAGCAAAGGAAGTTCAAGAGCTTCAGAAGTTCAAAGAAGCTTGAAAGAGGAGAATCTTCTAGTGGTAGAAGATCTGACAAGAAGAAGGTCATCTGCTATGAGTGCAATGAGCCTGGACACTTCAAGAATGAATGTCCAAAACTTCAGAAGGAGAATCCCAAGAAGAAGTTTCATAAGAAGAAGGGTCTTATGGCAACATGGGATGATTCTGAATCAGAACCAGAATCAGACTCTGAAGGCGAGCAAGCTAACTTTGCACTGATGGCTACAGTGGATGATGGATAAGAATCTACATCAGAATCAGATTCTGAAGAGGTATTTTCTGAACTATCTAGAGAAAAGCTAGTTTCCAGTTTAACTGAACTTCTGGAACTCAAGGCTCATCTTAGTATCAAATACAAAAAGCTGAAAAAGCAATTTGAATTTAATACTAAGAAGCTGGAAGTGGAAAATTCTGAACTGAAGGAAAAAGTTTTAAAATTATCCAAAGATATTGGATCTCCTTCTAAATCAGAAAAATCCATTCCTAGTCTCAATCATATTCTAAAAGAATATGACTCGAGCTTCATAAAGTTCCTATCTAGAAGTATTGGCAGAAGTCATCTTGCTTCTATGATATATGGTGTTTCTGGAAACAAAAGGTTTGGTTTTGGCTATGAGGGTGATACCTCACATAAATTTGAACCTGTTGATGATTTGAAAATCACATACAACCCATTGTATGATCAGTTCAAATATGGCCACTCACATGATATTAGGCCCACTTGTCGCTACCGCGAAAAATGAATCAGAGTCGCCACTAATATATTTATCCCATCGCGGGAAAGGAATACCAGAAAACCTAACTCAGAATAAGAACAAGGTCTTTCGACCAGAGAACAGGGCACGGGAGTCGGTTACGCAAGGGGAAGGTGTTAGCACCCCTCACGCCCATCGTACTCGATGGTATCCACCTATGTTTGTTTCTATCTAAAGGGTGTATCTAATGTCTAAACCTAAATGCGAATGCATGCAAAAGAAATACGGGGAAAAGAAGGAATTATTTACAAGTGTGTTCGCTTAGGCCCCGCGACCCAATGCCTACGTATCCTTTTCAGGAATCAGAACGACCGTAGTTCGGCTCCATAGTTTCCATTTGTTTTGTGTTTTTTAGTTGAACAGCGATTAAGGTCACAATCCACGATGCTCGACCTTTGGAGACTTATACGCCTACTTTTGGAAAGGACTTAACTTGTTCTTAAGCGCCTAACAAGGCAAAAGAATGAACTTGGGTTTGTGTTTTTTATGTAACTACATGATGAACAAAACCCAATACAAGGTTTCGCACCACTTCGTCACTTTGTTTTAATTTGAGCCTTTATTAAGTGTTTTAAACGTTTTTGGTTGGGTATTTTTTAAGGGAAATTACTTTGCGATTAGAATCACATACAATGTATAATGATCGAGAAGCAGATTAGGGAATGAATCCCACTCACTTCTATCCCATTATATAATGTTCAAGAAACAGATTAGAGAATGAATCCCACTCATTTCTATCCCATTAGTTAATGTTTGAGAAACAGATTAGGGAATGAATCCCACTCATTTCTCTCCCATTAAGTAGTGACCGAGAAACAGATTAGGGAATGGATCCCACTCATTTCTATGCCACTAAGTGATTGAGAAACAGATTAGGGAATGAATCCCACTCATTTCTCTATCACTTTCTTAATGTGATTCGTATCTTTATTTATTAATGTTTTAATGTTGAAAAGAAAAAGAATGAACAAAAGGGAACTAACCTATTCTCTAATCTAAGTTATTCTAATCTAAGTCTAATGTTAACATTAAAATGGTATTCACAAAGTAGGCCAAAAATATGGCCAAAAACAAGTAACAAAATCACACAACAATTACACATAAATGACATGGAAATGATACAAAAACAATTCAAGCATTAGTACAAAGTTAACCTAAAAAATACTACTATTTTTATGAGTTTTTTATGTGTTAAGAGAATTCTAATTCGAGCCAAAATTATACTAAAAACCTAAATGCTACTAAGCCTAAACTAGCATTTTTCTTGTTTTCTATGTCATTTTCTATTACCTAAAAATCGAACAAAAATTATGATTCTAAATGTCATTATTACCTAAAAATCTTAATGAGAAAATTATGACATTTTACATGTTTTTTTTGTTATCTAAAAAAGCATAGTAAAAAGAACTAAGTAAAACTTAAAATCTATCAATTAAGTGAAACAGGGAGGTGTGAAATCAGAATTATGGTGCAATCAGGAATTCTGGGCGCAGGCCCACAGCATTAGGCTCAAGGGAACATTTTTGTAGAGTTTTCAGGTTTGTCAAAAACGGATCATGGGCTTAGGGGGGTGTATGATGCAATTTCGGTGGCAGGCCCAAAGGATTTTTATTGATTTTCTTCATGTCAAAAATGGCGTCATGGGCCAAGGGGAGGTGGATTTGTGGCCATAGGTTTTGTTTGATCCATCACAATCTTTATTCAAATTCATCAAAAATCAATACTCCACTAATACTACGTTAATTCCCAATTCAGATTGGATAATCAGGCATTTTAGGACTCACTTAATCTCCAATTATGGCTAATATTCAGATTTAATTCTAATAATAAAATTAATAGTAAAAGAGGGCCTAGGGTTACCGGATGTGACGATTGAACTCTGGACTCAGTTCCTCTTCCCCTCCTCACGGACAAACGGCGCCGGAAGACACTTCTTCTCCGATCGAACAACAACTCTTCATCTCAGCCCTCTCTCTCAATCGTTCTCAAATCAACTCTTCGGTTCTCTTCTTGCTGCAAATGAAATTGCGATAGCGATGATGGCGATCGAAGCAGGTGTCGCAACGAAGGTCGAATAGAGATTAATTCAATGATGGTGCGAAGTCGAAGATCCTCGTGGAATCTTGATGCGTGGCTGATTGCTTTGGTTGCGAGGAGATGAAACTGATTGTTGGATTGAATGCGGTTATTGTGTGCAGAGAAGATTGAAGGTGATGATCGAAATCGTTGCTCGATGAGATTGCAGAGTTGCTGAAGATTGATTGGAATCTGTTACAGGTTGATTGAAGAAATGGTTCTCAAATGGAAGAAGTGTAGAGATTCGGTGATGAAATTGGTTGATGAAGAGAGAAAGATGAAGAGAGAGTTCGAGATTCAAGCTTCTGAAATTTTGTTACAGGTTTGTTACTTTTTCTTGTTGTTATCTGAGTTTCCTCTGATCTTTTCTCTTTTTTTTTTCATTTTTTGGTGATTGAATTGGAGAGTTTCTGTTGAGAGGTTGAAGATGAATGGTGAAGTGGATGAGAAAATGAAGATGAAGTGAAGTGTGTGGTGAAGAAGAGAAGAAGATGAGGAGAAGATGATGATGAGTGAAGAATCAAGGTTGTTGAGAGAGTGAAGAGAGGTTGAGGAATTGTGGAGGATTGTGGTGTGTGAATGAGTGTGTATGTGATTATGGCGTGAAGAAGCTGAATGAAGGTGGAGGTCCTGATTTTATAGAAGCATCCAGGTTGAATTCTCCCTCTCATTTTTTCTGTTTTGATTCAGTTATTTCTGTTAGCAATTGGTTGAAAACTGTTAGCTGTTAGAAGGTAGTTAGAAGAGGTTATGAATTGAATGAGAGTGAGAGGATTAGGGCCCTTAGATTTATGAGAATCTGTTATGGAATGGAGGGTAGGGATTGAAGCGGTTATGGAGGTTAGGAGTTGGTTGCAAATCTGTTATAGTGGTTGGTTTGACAGTTAGGATTGGTGAGCCATTCTGTTATTTTTGTTTTGGTGGTTATGAGGACTGATAGGTTAGAAGAGTTAGTTAGGTTTGTTTTGACTGTTGGGGTTAGTTATTAGGTTTGTTACAAAACTGTTAGTGGTTGGTTATGAGGGGAAAATTGGTTAGTTTGCAATAAGGAGAATTCTGTTAGCATATGATGATGAGCTGAAGGTCATTTGAACCTTAGAAGGCAGTTAGGGAATGTTAGTTTAGACAATTAGGGATAGTTTGACGGTTAGTCATTAGGAGGTTATAGTTTGTGGTTGTTATAGGGTATATACAATCAGAATATATGTGTTTGAATATGAATAGATCATGTAGGACTAGTATATATGGCTGCAGCAGGTTTAATGTTTGAATTATATTGCCGGCTTGAAGAATGAAGGTTGGTTCACCTGAGGCAAGGTATCCCTGTTAGGTATTTTGCGGGATATAATTTTCTGATGAATGTTAGGACATGGGCTGTTTCTTTGACTTGAATATGCTGGTTTTGGTTTGAGTTTATTATGAATTGCTAAGCTGAACCGTGGGTTTTTTGTATTGATGCTGTAGGTTTGGTTTTGTTAATCATGCTGCTGATTTTTGGTCGTTTTATTCGGTTCGTCGAGCCAGCATTTTCTTATTGCTTGCAGGGTCAGTTTTTTATGTATGGGAAGGCTGGCAGTTAATGGAACTGTTTTTTTTTTAACAAAAGTAATTCAGATATGCCAAGACTGTATGTGTATATTTTGGAAGCCTTCAATTTGTATGAAAGAATTGTATCTGTAGGTGAACAATATATGAGGTGGATGCTTGAATTCCGTTTTAAATTGTGATTCATGTGACCGGTATGGGGCTGCAGTACTGGTGATGCGTTGTATGGTTTATGCAGGGCTGGATTTCATTAGTAGTGAAGTGATTTGAATGTAGTGTGAAAACTGTTTGGATTTTGAAACTGGATGGCCATGAACGGCATTAACTTATTGCTGAACTGAAATGTAATGTTTATTCTACTGCAAGTTGATCTTGTGATATATCTTGCTTGAAATCTGTGCTGTCTTTTTCCTTTTTGATAGAACAACTTATTCAATGATGTGATGATGGTATTCTGAACCAGTTCTGATGGGCAGGTGCACAGGCTGCCTAACGACGTATCGATGTGTCGGCTCGCAACAGGTTTACTTCTGGTATAGCAGCAGGTGGAGAAGGGTATGAAGAGCATGGCTGTAACGAGGTAGCATGTCGTGAAGCTTCAATGGTATACGACAATGGGGAGAGACTTAGGTGTTAGGCTCTGCGTATAACTTTAGATGTAAACTCCTTAGTGCAATGTAATAATGATACTTGTAATGAACTCTGCATCTTATTTGTAATGCACTCTTGGATTTTTTTAATGGATAGAGCTTGAATAGTGAATGAAATTGTAACGGAGCTTGCAAATGGTCCTTTTTGTTGAATTGAAGATAATTTGTAATGACTTGTAATGGAATTAAGGATGAGACTGTGTGGAAATGGACGATGGCTTTTGTGGTGTTCTTTTTTTTTTGACCCATTTGAATATGCCTTGACTTGAATGTTGCATGTTGAATTTTTCAAGTAGTACAATTTCCCTCCTTATTTGGATTTAAATTTCCAAGTAGTTTCCTGACCGAATATTGGCAATTAACTCTCCTTGATGAAAGATATTTTGAAACTTAGGGCATAAGTCTTTTTGAATGAGCTTATGCCAAGGAATGATCATGAATGAAATCTTCAATATTACCCTTGATCAAATCTTGAATAACAAGGACAATCTTACAATCTCAATAAAAATCTTAATTCAGTCTTAGATTCCACTCAAAGTTGACCTTGTCAAAGAAAAGCCTGTGGTATTCATGGTTCAAAATCTCAACTTCAACTTGAGTGAGGTAGACACCTTCTTGAATAGCCCTTGAATACCGATAAGAAATTCCAAAGCAATGAAGACTTCCAAGTCAACAAGATCCTTGATCCTCTACCTGATTTATTAATTGATGATGCATGGTATTATGTTGATGCCCTAATGGAGGTATGCATATGACATGAGAAGCATAAGCTAGTTAGAAGTAAATATGTGGGCAAATTTTGGGGTGCAACAGCTGCCCCTATTTAATCGTCTTAAACCTGAAGGTGAGATTGGCGTTAGCCTTTCGAATATTCGAGGTAGAAGAAGATTAAATACTAAAGTACCAGAAAATTTGCGTTCTGAGTAACAGATGGATGACCTTTTTTTTTTTTGGCTGCCTCCACTTAACAAGCTTCGGCAAGTAACAATATGATATTCCCATTGGATTTCCTTAAAAGAAGGAAGAATTTGTGATGCCTATTTGCAACAGACAAGTGCAAGAGATTGGTTTGCCATGACACTTTTTGGGGAGTATGTGACAAACCTCCACAACTCGAGGGTTTGGACACTTATGACTCGTAAGTCGGGAACTCAGAACTGACAACTCGATGGTTGGAAAACTCAAGACTAAAAGTCAGAAACTCAGAATTCACAACACGAGGGTTGGAAGACTGACGACTCGAAGGTCGGAAAGCAAAGGATTCACAACTCGAGGGTTGGAAAGCTGACGACTCGAGGGTCGGAAAGCAAAGGATTCACAACTCGAGGGTTGAAAAGCTGACGACTCGAGGGTCGGAAAGCAAAGGATTCTCAACTCGAGGGTTGAAAAGCTGACGACTCGAGGGTCGGAAAGCATAGGATTCACAACTCGAGGGTTGAAAAGCTGACGACTCGAGGGTCGGAAAGCAAAGGATTCTCAACTCGAGGGTTGAAAAGCTGACGACTCGAGGGTCGGAAAGCATAGGATTCTCAACTCGAGGGTTGAAAAGCTGACGACTCGAGGGTCGGAAAGCAAAGGATTCTCAACTCGAGGGTTGAAAAGCTGACGACTCGAGGGTCGGAAAGCATAGGATTCTCAACTCGAGGGTTGAAAAGCTGACGACTCGAGGGTCGGAAAGCAAAGGATTCTCAACTCGAGGGTTGAAAAGCTGACGACTCGAGGGTCGGAAAGCAAAGGATTCACAACACGAGGGTCGGAAAACTGATGACTTGAAGGTAGGAAAGCAAAGGATTCGCAACACGAGGGTTGGAAAACTCAACTGGATTTGAAGGGGTATGCCGATAACCACCGGACTTGAATGGGGAGGACTAATCAAAATTGGACCTGACCGAAGGATGCCCATAACCACGGGACTTGAAAGGGATGCCAATAATCATTGGACTTGACCAAAGAAGGCCAACAGTGGCTAGACTCTATTGGGGATGTTATTAAACACTGGGTTTGCAAGGAAACATTGATGCTCGCGAAGCATAAGAACTACATGGATCCCACAGGCCGAAAGGCGGGGTGTAATTCTACAAGAGTGACAACCATTAGAATTGCCACACACCAAGTATGGATCATCCAAACGATTGAACTTGACAAACGGGAAATAACCACAGATAATGATCTTGACGGAAAAAGACATCGTATCCAATCCACTCTAGAGAGAGAATGTGAGGCTTCTTCTGGGAATATATTACCTTGTGCTTTTGGAGCACATACAAACTTGGCTTATGCATTGATGCATGTTTGATTTTTCCATGGCGTAATGCTCCATATTCATGGAAATGCTACGCACTTTTGTAGATGCGATGTGAATGCAATGAAACTATATGCAAAGCGCCAAATAAAGGCGTTGGTGTGATAGAGAAGCAAAACCATTGGGGTCCCTTCAGAGGATACATTATCTTTTCAATCGAATATCATCTTTGACCTCGAGCGAGATAAACACCAGGGAGAATCCCCCTTGGTGTTGAGAACTCTGTGGGGATGCCAATCTTTCAAGATACCCCTTCTGGTTATTGACTTGCGAAGCAAAGCATAACTTCTAACTTCTCACCTTGTGCCATAGCTTGGAGAATTCTTCAACTTGCGGAGATTCCCTCTTTTCACCATGATGGGGATTAGAAATCCAGATAAGGAACCACAGTTGGGAGAAGCGGAACAACTCCTAGGAGCAATAAACTCATATGATCGGGGAATGGAACAAACTCTCAGGAGAAATAAACTCCTATACTTGGGGGGAGATTTTCAGGGAGAAACAAACTCCTATGCTTGGGGAGAGAGTAACTTGTTGGGGAAGAGCATTATGATACTTCTCCATTATGTGATGGTCAACTGCACTTTACACGTGAATGACAGTTCTTCAATACAAACCGAAAGATTATGCCCCAGGCTTCCTGACCTACGAAGATGTTTGCCTCGAAAGGATCCTTACACCATGCTTACTTAAGGTAATTCTGCCCCAGCATATTCAATTATTTGAGATATTCTTTCCCATGATCCACGGATCCTCGAAGAGATTTTTTTGAATCTCGACGTAACTGTCCCAGATTGAGTGAGCTTGAGAGATTCCTCGACGTCACTACTTCATATTGGTCAAATTCACAAGAGAGATTCCTCGACTTGATTGACCCAGATTAATTGGACTTGAGAGGTCACACCTCGATTTGATTGCCCCTGATTATGTACATCTTATCAGAATTCTCGAGTTTACTTCCCTTGAAGATCAAACAAACTGTGGAAGCAACTTTACCACACTCAATAGAGTTTTCAAAACCTTCAGGGTAATCAATCAAAGAGAGTATCCACTGCTCATGCTCAATAGAGTATTCAGGCAACATGCCCCTTGATTGTCAAGCTCTGAAATGGTAAGCTTTTGCTCTACGGAGTTCTCGAGTCTCTTTTACTTTGACATGATCAAGCTCTTCATGGATTCTCATCATGGAACTTTCCTTGATGTTTAAGCAAATGTTTTCATGCAAAAGAATGTTAATTCTAAGAATGACAATTACAATGCAAAGCCTATGCTAGTCTTGAAGTTTGAAGAAACTTTTTTATGAAATGAGGTTACAACCTCGATTTTTGCATATGAAAGATAAAGCGAGCCTACAATACCAACATAGATATATGTTACGCTTCATTGGGAGTCAGTAAACACTATCTCATGGGAGTGCACTTTCGAAATAAACCCCACTTCAATTAGGACTTTTAAGGGTTGTAACTTGGTCGGGTTCACGGTTTTTAGAAACAAAGGATTTTTAGGCTCAAAATTATTTGGTGCCCACCCCCTTCGTGATGTCCTCCAGTCCTAAGTTCAATTATCTCAACATGAGTGTTCATTTCTCACAAGGAATTTTTGAAACAGTTGAGGAATCAATGAGGTTTTTCGGACATGGCAGTCACTTCGCCTTTTATTCTTTTGATTCATTATCACACGACTTTGTTCTTTCTTTATTTTCACCATTTTTCTTTTTATTTCTATATTCTTTTCTTTCATCCTTTTTTCTTTTCATTCATTCTTTTGCCATTTTTTTGCTCTCTTTTTTTTGAACAAGTCGTGTGACCTCACGTTGTCTTTGATTCGTTGGAAGTGATTGCGACTGCCTCATTCTATGATTGATGAAGGATTACCATTGTGGTATCGTCATCTTTTGTCCTCTTGGTAGGTGGAGGATAACCATCGTTGTATCCTTAGATATATACCCTTTGTGAGTTTTGAACACTTGATCAAGTTAAATGAACACTACCCTGCCCTAGGGTTTAAAAAAAAATAAGGGTTTTTTCTGATCAGAAAAGAAATTCCTACTTCAAGGCTCAACGGGGTTAACGAGGGTCTATCTCCCTTATATCTCCAGTGTTTGGGGATTTGAAACAATGCCTGTACATCCTCAGCGGGGTTTTATTCAAAAACACACAATTAGGGATCTTGCATTTTTTTTCATCATTCTCCCTCTGCTTTTTGCCTAAGCAAGCGATTAGTAAAAGTTGGTATCGTAATGCCAAAAACATTTTTTTTATTGAGTGAAAACGAATGGATTACTTCAAGACGAACATGAACAATGTATTATGATTTTCATTCAAAAATTAACAAGTTTTTACATACTAGTAATGCTTAAACAAACAAAGAAAGATTACAAATGAAAATGCAATAGAGAACTAAATGAATGCCATTGTTGAGGAGACTTGACTCCGTATGGACTTATTGCTTCAAGAGATCCACTGAGTCAAAGGAGAACTTCAATTTTGGCCTTCAGGTGTGAAAGTGATAGCCTTGGAGTCAATCAGGTCTTGAACCTTGTCTTTGAATGGCTGACAGTCTTCAATCGAATGCCCAGGTGCCCCAGCATGGTAGCCACAACTAACATTAGGGTTAAATCCCTCAGGATACGGGAAAGGGACAGGCTTCAACTGCTTCGGTTCTACCAAGGAAAGATTGATCAAGTGAGAAAACAACTGATCACGAGTCATAGGAATGGGATCAAACACTCTTTTTGGCTTTCTATGCTTCTGTCTACCTTGTTGGTGACGAATCTGCTGATAATTCGGCCTTTGTGGCACATACTGACCTGATTGATCATTTGGAATAAACCTCTGTTGAACAAACTGAGTGGGAGGCTGACTGTGAGTTGTAGCACAAATTTGTGGATCGTCATGAACAGGAGTAACTTCTACTACTTCATGACAAGAGATATGATCATGAGAATAATCAAGAGATTCCTCTTCATAATCGGACACTTCATTGGTCTCTTCACCCATTTGCTTAGGGACTTTAGAAGGAGTATCAACAACTTGGACATTACCATTCCTAATACCACGCTCCATTCGTTCTCCGACAAGAACCAATTCTGCGAAATCAGAAGCTTTACATGCAGCCAAACATTGGTAGTACGGACTTTCCATCACATCCTTAAACATATCCATGAGCTCTTTCTCTAAGAGTGGAGGTTGAACTCTAGCAGCTAATTCTCTCCATCTTCGGGCATATTCTCTGAATGATTCGTCAGTTTTCTGAGTCAAAGCTTGGAGTTGCATTCTGGTCGGAGCCATGTTACTGTTGTGCTTGTAACGCTTGACAAAGGCTTCTGCTAGTTCTTTCCAAGTTCGGACATTGGTTCTTTCGAGTTGATTATACCACTCAAGAGATGTGCCACTGAGGCTATCTTGAAAGAAATGCATTAACAGCTTGTCATTCTCAGCATAAGGAGCCATTTTGTTGCAAAATGCCTTAACATGAGCTATTGGACACGTGGTACACTTGTACTTCTCAAAGTTGGGGACTTTGAACTTAGCAGGAATCTTAATACCGGACACTAGGCACAAACTAGCAGCATCTAGGTCAATGGAGTCACGACCTTCCATGGCTTTCAACCTTTCATCCAGGGTGTGAAACCTTTTGTCAAACTCGTAAATCGGGAACCTGAAGGCTTCAAGTTCTGAATTATTCTCATGATGCGAAGTCTCCTTAACAGGAATTGGAATCTCAACAGTATTTCTGACATTCTGATTCACAAGACCTTCTTATGTGTTGAGATTAACATTTGCATCTGGTCTCTGAAGAACCTGTCTCAACTCTTCGTGTCTAGCAGCAAGGGCTTGAATAGCCTCCATACAATGATTCAGGTTAATCCCCATTTCTGTTCTCATTTGAATTAAGTCCTCACGGAGTTGTTCCATTGTTAATCTTTAAGCACGTAGCGGTGAGAAGTCAATTTGTTGTTGAAATCAAAATCTGAGTAGAAAGAGCCCCCATAAGCTTCTGATAGAACCATGAAATGCATGATATCATGAATGCATGTTTCATTTATGGAGAATCCTAAAGTCTTTTCACACACTTTTATTTCTCTTTTATTCTCTCTTTTTTTTTTCATATAGTATCTTTTCTTTTTTTTCTTTTCCATCTTTTTTGTTTTTCTACCTTTTTCGTTTCCTTTCTTTCATTTCCTCTTTTTTTTGGAAAGAGACTTTAGAATCCCCCACAAATGAAGTGGATAAAGTAATGATGTTATGAAATACAAAAGCATGGGATCAAGTTCCATATAATCTTAGTAACCACTGCACAATCCTCTGAATAACTGATGTAAAGCCTCGGTAGGTCAAATGTCATGAGATCAAAGGTCCGACACCTTTTTGAATACCAGGAGAACCAATAGTCACCAACAAAATAGAATAGTCACCAACGGTACCTGTCATGTATATCCCTCCCCACTCACAGGTGAATCTAGGTCAGGGTAGGTCAAAAGTTCTCCAGTGTTAACAATTCTCCTGAAACACCATCATTGTTGCAAATACATGCCAACAATGGTATCCCATTTGAATCTCAACTGGTCGTGGGTCTCATGATCGCAATCAACAGAATCTGACATTCTGTTGGCGTCATGACTATCCACTCTATCCTAGGTATCCTATGTGTCAACTCTGGCCTGGGTATTGGGCCTTTTACCTCATATAACATCCCACCCAACCTGCAAAACAAAGCAGAAAAATATGTGGTCCCCACGGGGACCCATAATATAGTCCAGATGCATGATATGCAAGCGGAAAATAAACATGATGTGCAAGCATATATACAACAAATAAACAAACAAACAAAGAAACACCCAATAAACAAACAAACAAAGGCTAGGATCGACTCGCTAAGAACGGACCAGCACAGGTCTAGCAACGTCCCCAGCAGAGTCGCCAGCTGTCGCTACCGCGAAAAATGAATCAGAGTCGCCACTAATATATTTATCCCATCGCGGGAAAGGAATACCAGAAAACCTAACTCAGAATAAGAACAAGGTCTTTCGACCAGAGAACAGGGCACGGGAGTCGGTTACGCAAGGGGAAGGTGTTAGCACCCCTCACGCCCATCGTACTCGATGGTATCCACCTATGTTTGTTTCTATCTAAAGGGTGTATCTAATGTCTAAACCTAAATGCGAATGCATGCAAAAGAAATACGGGGAAAAGAAGGAATTATTTACATGTGTGTTCGCTTAGGCCCCGCGACCCAATGCCTACGTATCCTTTTCAGGAATCAGAACGACCGTAGTTCGGCTCCATAGTTTCCATTTGTTTTGTGTTTTTTAGTTGAACAGCGGTTAAGGTCACAATCCACGATGCTCGACCTTTGGAGACTTATACGCCTACTTTTGGAAAGGACTTAACTTGTTCTTAAGCGCCTAACAAGGCAAAAGAATGAACTTGGGTTTGTGTTTTTTATGTAACTACATGATGAACAAAACCCAATACAAGGTTTCGCACCACTTCGTCACTTTGTTTTAATTTGAGCCTTTATTAAGTGTTTTAAACGTTTTTGGTTGGGTATTTTTTAAGGGAAATTACTTTGCGATTAGAATCACATACAATGTATAATGATCGAGAAGCAGATTAGGGAATGAATCCCACTCACTTCTATCCCATTATATAATGTTCAAGAAACAGATTAGAGAATGAATCCCACTCATTTCTATCCCATTAGTTAATGTTTGAGAAACAGATTAGGGAATGAATCCCACTCATTTCTCTCCCATTAAGTAGTGACCGAGAAACAGATTAGGGAATGGATCCCACTCATTTCTATGCCACTAAGTGATTGAGAAACAGATTAGGGAATGAATCCCACTCATTTCTCTATCACTTTCTTAATGTGATTCGTATCTTTATTTATTAATGTTTTAATGTTGAAAAGAAAAAGAATGAACAAAAGGGAACTAACCTATTCTCTAATCTAAGTTATTCTAATCTAAGTCTAATGTTAACATTAAAATGGTATTCACAAAGTAGGCCAAAAATATGGCCAAAAACAAGTAACAAAATCACACAACAATTACACATAAATGACATGGAAATGATACAAAAACAATTCAAGCATTAGTACAAAGTTAACCTAAAAAATACTACTATTTTTATGAGTTTTTTATGTGTTAAGAGAATTCTAATTCGAGCCAAAATTATACTAAAAACCTAAATGCTACTAAGCCTAAACTAGCATTTTTCTTGTTTTCTATGTCATTTTCTATTACCTAAAAATCGAACAAAAATTATGATTCTAAATGTCATTATTACCTAAAAATCTTAATGAGAAAATTATGACATTTTACATGTTTTTTTTGTTATCTAAAAAAGCATAGTAAAAAGAACTAAGTAAAACTTAAAATCTATCAATTAAGTGAAACAGGGAGGTGTGAAATCAGAATTATGGTGCAATCAGGAATTCTGGGCGCAGGCCCACAGCATTAGGCTCAAGGGAACATTTTTGTAGAGTTTTCAGGTTTGTCAAAAACGGATCATGGGCTTAGGGGGGTGTATGATGCAATTTCGGTGGCAGGCCCAAAGGATTTTTATTGATTTTCTTCATGTCAAAAATGGCGTCATGGGCCAAGGGGAGGTGGATTTGTGGCCATAGGTTTTGTTTGATCCATCACAATCTTTATTCAAATTCATCAAAAATCAATACTCCACTAATACTACGTTAATTCCCAATTCAGATTGGATAATCAGGCATTTTAGGACTCACTTAATCTACAATTATGGCTAATATTCAGATTTAATTCTAATAATAAAATTAATAGTAAAAGAGGGCCTAGGGTTACCGGATGTGACGATTGAACTCTGGACTCAGTTCCTCTTCCCCTCCTCACGGACAAACGGCGCCGGAAGACACTTCTTCTCCGATCGAACAACAACTCTTCATCTCAGCCCTCTCTCTCAATCGTTCTCAAATCAACTCTTCGGTTCTCTTCTTGCTGCAAATGAAATTGCGATAGCGATGATGGCGATCGAAGCAGGTGTCGCAACGAAGGTCGAATAGAGATTAATTCAATGATGCTGCGAAGTCGAAGATCCTCGTGGAATCTTGATGCGTGGCTGATTGCTTTGGTTGCGAGGAGATGAAACTGATTGTTGGATTGAATGCGGTTATTGTGTGCAGAGAAGATTGAAGGTGATGATCGAAATCGTTGCTCGATGAGATTGCAGAGTTGCTGAAGATTGATTGGAATCTGTTACAGGTTGATTGAAGAAATGGTTCTCAAATGGAAGAAGTGTAGAGATTCGGTGATGAAATTGGTTGATGAAGAGAGAAAGATGAAGAGAGAGTTCGAGATTCAAGCTTCTGAAATTTTGTTACAGGTTCGTTACTTTTTCTTGTTGTTATCTGAGTTTCCTCTGATCTTTTCTCTTTTTTTTCATTTTTTGGTGATTGAATTGGAGAGTTTCTGTTGAGAGGTTGAAGATGAATGGTGAAGTGGATGAGAAAATGAAGATGAAGTGAAGTGTGTGGTGAAGAAGAGAAGAAGATGAGGAGAAGATGATGATGAGTGAAGAATCAAGGTTGTTGAGAGAGTGAAGAGAGGTTGAGGAATTGTGGAGGATTGTGGTGTGTGAATGAGTGTGTATGTGATTATGGCGTGAAGAAGCTGAATGAAGGTGGAGGTCCTGATTTTATAGAAGCATCCAGGTTGAATTCTCCCTCTCATTTTTTCTGTTTTGATTCAGTTATTTCTGTTAGCAATTGGTTGAAAACTGTTAGCTGTTAGAAGGTAGTTAGAAGAGGTTATGAATTGAATGAGAGTGAGAGGATTAGAGCCCTTAGATTGATGAGAATCTGTTATGGAATGGAGGGTAGGGATTGAAGCGGTTATGGAGGTTAGGAGTTGGTTGCAAATCTGTTATAGTGGTTGGTTTGACAGTTAGGATTGGTGAGCCATTCTGTTATTTTTGTTTTGGTGGTTATGAGGACTGATAGGTTAGAAGAGTTAGTTAGGTTTGTTTTGACTGTTGGGGTTAGTTATTAGGTTTGTTACAAAACTGTTAGTGGTTGGTTATGAGGGGAAAATTGGTTAGTTTGCAATAAGGAGAATTCTGTTAGCATATGATGATGAGCTGAAGGTCATTTGAACCTTAGAAGGCAGTTAGGGAATGTTAGTTTAGACAATTAGGGATAGTTTGACGGTTAGTCATTAGGAGGTTATAGTTTGTGGTTGTTATAGGGTATATACAATCAGAATATATGTGTTTGAATATGAATAGATCATGTAGGACTAGTATATATGGCTGCAGCAGGTTTAATGTTTGAATTATATTGCCGGCTTGAAGAATGAAGGTTGGTTCACCTGAGGCAAGGTATCCCTGTTAGGTATTTTGCGGGATATAATTTTCTGATGAATGTTAGGACATGGGCTGTTTCTTTGACTTGAATATGCTGGTTTTGGTTTGAGTTTATTATGAATTGCTAAGCTGAACCGTGGGTTTTTTGTATTGATGCTGTAGGTTTGGTTTTGTTAATCATGCTGCTGATTTTTGGTCGTTTTATTCGGTTCGTCGAGCCAGCATTTTCTTATTGCTTGCAGGGTCAGTTTTTTATGTATGGGAAGGCTGGCAGTTAATGGAACTGTTTTTTTTTTTAACAAAAGTAATTCAGATATGCCAAGACTGTATGTGTATATTTTGGAAGCCTTCAATTTGTATGAAAGAATTGTATCTGTAGGTGAACAATATATGAGGTGGATGCTTGAATTCCGTTTTAAATTGTGATTCATGTGACCGGTATGGGGCTGCAGTACTGGTGATGCGTTGTATGGTTTATGCAGGGCTGGATTTCATTAGTAGTGAAGTGATTTGAATGTAGTGTGAAAACTGTTTGGATTTTGAAACTGGATGGCCTTGAACGGCATTAACTTATTGCTGAACTGAAATGTAATGTTTATTCTACTGCAAGTTGATCTTGTGATATATCTTGCTTGAAATCTGTGCTGTCTTTTTCCTTTTTGATAGAACAACTTATTCAATGATGTGATGATGGTATTCTGAACCAATTCTGATGGGCAGGTGCACAGGCTGCCTAACGACGTATCGATGTGTCGGCTCGCAACAGGTTTACTTCTGGTATAGCAGCAGGTGGAGAAGGGTATGAAGAGCATGGCTGTAACGAGGTAGCATGTCGTGAAGCTTCAATGGTATACGGCAATGGGGAGAGACTTAGGTGTTAGGCTCTGCGTATAACTTTAGATGTAAACTCCTTAGTGCAATGTAATAATGATACTTGTAATGAACTCTGCATCTTATTTGTAATGCACTCTTGGATTTTTTTGATGGATAGAGCTTGAATAGTGAATGAAATTGTAACGGAGCTTGCAAATGGTCCTTTTTGTTGAATTGAAGATAATTTGTAATGACTTGTAATGGAATTAAGGATGAGACTGTGTGGAAATGGACGATGGCTTTTGTGGTGTTCTTTTTTTTTTGACCCATTTGAATATGCCTTGACTTGAATGTTGCATGTTGAATTTTTCAAGTAGTACAATTTCCCTCCTTATTTGGATTTAAATTTCCAAGTAGTTTCCTGACCGAATATTGGCAATTAACTCTCCTTGATGAAAGATATTTTGAAACTTAGGGCATAAGTCTTTTTGAATGAGCTTATGCCAAGGAATTATCATGAATGAAATCTTCAATATTACCCTTGATCAAATCTTGAATAACAAGGACAATCTTACAATCTCAATAAAAATCTTAATTCAGTCTTAGATTCCACTCAAAGTTGACCTTGTCAAAGAAAAGCCTGTGGTATTCATGGTTCAAAATCTCAACTTCAACTTGAGTGAGGTAGACACCTTCTTGAATAGCCCTTGAATACCGATAAGAAATTCCAAAGCAATGAAGACTTCCAAGTCAACAAGATCCTTGATCCTCTACCTGATTTATTAATTGATGATGCATGGTATTATGTTGATGCCCTAATGGAGGTATGCATATGACATGAGAAGCATAAGCTAGTTAGAAGTAAATATGTGGGAAAATTTTGGGGTGCAACACCACTTCACATGCCAAAAGCTTTAACACTACACACACCAAGAAGCAAGTGACACAACCTAAAAAATATCATGCTGCCAAACCTAAAGAATATCATGCTGTTCCTCCTGTTACTTATCATGCTAAACCCAAGTTCAATCAGAACTTGAGGAAAACTAACAAGAAAGGACCCAAGAAACTGTGGGTACCTAAGGAGAAGATAATTTCTGTTGCAGATATCCTTAGCAGCAAAGAAGACAAAGCACAAAATGTCATGGTACCTGGACTTTGGGTGCTCGCAACACATGACGGGAAGAAGGTCTATCTTCCAAGACCTGGTGCTTAAATCTGGTGGAGAAGTCAAGTTTGGAGGAGATCAGAAGGGCAAGATTATTGGCTCTGGAACCATAAGTATTGGTAACTCTCTTTCCATAACTAATGTACTTCTTGTAGAAGGATTAGCGCATAACTTATTGTCCATAAGTCAATTAAGTGACAATGGTTATGACATAATCTTCAATCAAAAGTCTTGCATGACTGTAAGTCAGAAGGATGGCTCAATCCTATTTACAGGCAAGAGAAAGAACAAAGTTTATAAGATTGATCTTTCTGATCTTGAGAAGCAGAAGGTGACTTGTCTTATGTCTGTTTCTGAAGAGCAATGGGTCTGGCACAGAAGATTAGGACATGCCAGTTTGAGAAAGATTTCTCAGATTAACAAACTAAATCTGGTCAGAGGACTCCCAAATCTGAAATACAAATCAGATGCTCTTTGTGAAGCATGTCAGAAGGGCAAGTTCTCCAAACCTGCATTCAAATCTAAGAATGTTGTCCCTTCCTCAAGGCCGTTAGAACTTCTGCACATTGATCTGTTTGGACCAGTCAAAACAACATCTGTCAGAGGGAAGAAATATGGATTAGTCATCGTAAATGATTATAGCCGCTAGACATTGTTAAATTTCTTAAAACACAAGGATGAGTCTCATTCAGTGTTCTTTGAATTCTGCACTCAGATCCAATCTAAGAAGGAGTGCAAAATCATAAAGGTCAGAAGTGATCATGGTGGCGAATTTGAGAACAGATTCTTTGAGGAGTTCTTCAAAGAAAATGGTATTGCCCATGATTTCTCTTGCCCTAGAACTCCACAGCAAAATGGAGTTGTAGAGCGAAAGAATAGGACTCTGCAAGAAATGGCCAGAACCATGATCAATGAGACCAATATGGCTAAGCACTTCTGGGCAGAAGCAATAAACACTGCATGTTATATTCAGAATAGAATCTCTATAAGACCTATTCTAAATAAGACTCCTTATGAAATGTGGAAGAACAAAAAGCATAACATTTCATATTTTCATCCTTTTGGATGTGTGTGTTTTATTCTAAATACTAAAGATCATCTTGGTAAGTTTGATTCTAAGGCACAAAAATGTTTTCTTCTTGGATATTCTGAATGCTCTAAAGGCTACAGAATATACAATACTGAAACATTGGTTGTAGAAGAATCAATCAATATCGGATTTGATGATAAGCTTGGTTTTGAAAAGCCAAAGCAGTTTGAGAATTTTGCAGATATAGATATTGACATATCAGAAGCTGAAGAACCAAGAAGCAATGTTTCAGAAGCTGATAGTCTCAGAAGCAAAGGATCAGAAGATCAAGTTGCTGCATCTTTAGAGAATCTCAGAATTTCTGAAGAGCCAACAATCAGAAGATCTTCTAGACTCACCTCAGCTCACTCAGAAGATGTGATCCTTGGAAAGAAAGATGATCCTATCAGAACAAGAGCATTCCTTAAGAACAATGCAGAATGTCAATTAGGTCTTGTTTCTTTGATCGAGCCAACTTCTATTGATCAAGCTCTAGAAGATCTAGACTGGATAATTGCCATGCAAGAAGAACTGAATCAGTTTACAATGAATGATGTATGGGATTGGGTTCCTAGACAAAGTGGGTGTTTAGAAACAAGTTTAGTGAGAAGGGAGAAGTGGTAAGAAACAAAGTGGGTGTTTAGAAACAAGTTTAGTGAGAAGGGAGAAGTGGTAAGAAACAAAGCCAGACTGGTGGCTCAGGGATATAGTCAGCAAGAAGGGATTGACTATACAGAAACCTTTGCACCAGTGGCCAGGTTAGAATCTATCCGCTTATTAATTTCTTTTGCCACTCAGCATAACATCACTCTGTATCAGATGGATGTTAAGAGTGCCTTCTTAAATGGCTATATAGATGAGGAAGTATATGTCCACCAACCTCATGGTTTTGAAGACTCTAAGTCTCCAGAACATGTTTTCAAACTTAAGAAATCCTTTATATGGATTGAAGCAAGCTCCTAGAGCTTGGTATGAAAGATTAAGTTCTTTCCTTCTGAACAATGGTTTCACTAGAGGACAAGTGGATACAACCCTCTTCTATAAAACGTCTAAGAAGGATATCTTAATTTGTCAAATCTATGTTGATGATATTATCTTTGGAACATCTAATGCTTCACTTGGAAAGGAGTTTGCTAAGTCTATGCAGGCTGAATTTGAAATGAGTATGATGGGTGAACTCAAGTATTTTCTTGAGATTCAAATCAATCAAACTTCTGATGGAACTTATGTTCATCAAACGAAGTATGTGAAAGAACTTCTGAAGAAGTTTAATCTTTCTGAAAGCAAAGAAGCCAAAACTCCTATGCATCCAACGTGTGTTCTAGGTAAGGATAAGGTAAGTAAGAAGGTAGATCAGAAGTTATACAGAGGTATGATTGGATCTCTTTTATATTTAACTGCTTCTAGACCTGACATTCTTTTCAGTGTTTGTTTGTATGTTAGATTCCAATCAGATCCTAGAGAATCTCACTTAACTGCTGTTAAGAGAATTCTGAGGTATCTGAAAGGTACTACTAATGTTGGTTTAGTCTACAGAAGATCTAAAGAATACAACTTAGTAGGATTTTGTGATGCTGACTATGCTGGAGATAGAATTGAAAGAAAGAGTACTTCTGGAAGTTGTCAATTTCTTGGAAGTCATTTGATCTCCTGGTACAGCAAGAAGCAAGCTACCATAACACTCTCGACAACAGAAGCAGAATATGTTGCTGTTGCTGGGTGTAGCACACAAATGCTCTGGATGAAGAGTCAGCTAGAAGATTATCAAATATATGAGAGTAACATTCCTATCTTCTGTGATAATACTTCTGCCATATGTTTATCAAAAAATCCTATCTTACATTCCAAAGCTAAACATATTGAGATTAAACATCATTTTATTAGGGACTATGTTCAGAAGGGTGTTCTCTCTTTGAACTTTGTGGATACAGACCATCAATGGGCTGATATCTTTACAAAACCCCTTTCTGAAGATAGGTTTAAGTTCATTCTGAAGAATATTAGTATGGATTTATGCCCAGAATGAGAAGATGAAAAGATCTTATGTATGGTTATCTTCTGAAATGTGTCAGAACTAGGTGTTTATAAGATGTTCTGATAATGATCAATTAGAAGTTCTGATTCTGTTATCACTAACGTTTCATTATCTAAGTTGATTCAGAAGCTCTTTTAAAGCAAAACAGCTGTCACCAGTCTTTCCAGAAAATGAACACGTGTTCACTATTTTTGGACAAGCATGCGTGCAGTTGAGGAGACGCCGCCCTAGGTAACTGTGCAAATCATTTTATCTCTTTATCACTTTATCTCTTTATCTCTTTAGAGGAGACGCCGCCCTATCACTTTATCTCTCCTAACGTCATATCTCATTAAATGCAAATTGATGTCATGTTTTTCTGTAATCATTTCATTTATTATTTTCTTTTATTCAATCTTTTAAATAACCCGCTTCATCTTCATTTCATCCTTTTCGCTCTCTCTCTCTCTCTATTTGTTTGTCCCTCTCTTTGCATTCATCGCTCAAACCCTAGCTTTGTTCTGTAACCAAGCATTTCGTCATGTATTCATCATCAAGTTCTTCTAGCCCAGCAGAAATCTCTTCCACTGAAATACTTCTTAGAAAGCATGGGTATGCTCCGTTGAAGACATGCACCATTCCTACTGAAGATTTGGAAGTTCTTTGTGAGTCTGCTGTGGATTTTGAAAACCTGAAAGCAAATGGTTTCCATCCTGACGCAAGGATCTTGGTACAAGGCTGGTCAAACTATCTTGATAGATTGGTTTGACCAATTTATCCGGCTCTTGTGAAAGATTTATGGGTTCATGCAACGGTTACTCCAACTGCAATCATCTCCTTCGTGTTAGGGCATGAAGTTGTGGCCACTGAGAAGTTGATAAGGAAGTTATACAACTTGGATGATGAAGAAGGATGCACTGGTCCTCTTCCCGGTAGAGTTAATTGGCTACAGGTTGAAAAACAAATCTCATTTGCTACTAGTATTGAATCTCATAAAACTGGTACATTGAGGGCGTTTTATCAAGTTTGGGCCGAAATTATTCTGGGTTCTCTCCATCACAGAAGGAAATTGTTCTCCTCCTCCTACATCAGTCCTGATCACAAATACACTCTCTTCTGCATTGGAAGAAGAATTGAACTCAACATTTCCAACATTCTTTTTCAGAATCTGAAGACGTCTATTGTAGAGTCTAGAGATGAAGAATGTGCGAAGTGTCCTCATCTTCCAAGAGATACTATTCCTTTCGCCAGAATGATCTCAGATATTCTGATAGAAAGTGATTTGATGGACTCTCTAAGGACTACTGGAACGTCCCAATTCCTTGGAGTTATTCAAGGTCCTGTCATCAATGGTGTTGATCTGTTAAGGTTACAACTTATCAGAGATATAACTTCTGCTCCTGCAAGCTTCCCAGATATTATGTCTAGAAGAGTTCCTGTTGAAGGCTTTGCTACTTTGTTCAGAGCAGAACTTCACAAGGCTGTCAAGCATTACTTGGAAGCTTCTGTTAGGACTCAATCTTCTGTTGATCCTGCGTGGATTCGTGGAAGAGTGCTTCCTTCTCTGGCTGATCTTCAGAAGAAGGATCAGAAGAAGCAAGAAGCAAGGCTAAAAAGAAAGGCTCAAGAAGATGAGTCCAAGCAAGCCATGAAGCAGAGGGTAATCTATGATCCTGACAAGGTTAATACTCCAGAATATCAACAACAGCGCATAAGAGAAGCTCTTCGTTCTTCAAGAACTGTCAACACTTCCAGGCATGTTTTCTCTCCTCCTTCTGAACCACAAAACACCTTTACCATACCAAATCCTCCTCCACCATCTCTTTCTACACCTGTTCTAAATCCCACACCACTAAATATCCATCCCTCAACTCCTTCTGATATTCCATCCTCATCAACCCCCACCACAGACATACCATCCTCCTCAATCATCCCCACAAATATTCCATCTTCTTCAACCACAACACCTCCACCTTCTATATCCCATCCCTTTCCTACCAGAAAATCCAACCCATACTGCCTTCTCTACCCTGACTACAAATTCACCTTCAACCCTCCTGAACCTGAACCTCATATCTACTTGGAGCTGTTCAGAAATGAAGTTATCAGTAGGCTGGATCTCTTGAAGGATGCCTTCTTAAATGACCTTAATGATGTTTCTACTAGAAACCTCTGGAGAAGCTTTCGCCAGGATTTTCAAGTTGGAGCTATGACTGTTCAGAAGAGACTAGTGGCTGCTGCTCCTGGTTATGCTGGATATCTTCTTGAGGTTGATAATGGTGTCTATTATCATCCCATCAAAAACATGAGAGTTCTTGATGAGAAGATGTTTGTTGATGAGCTGCTGGACAATCCCTGCAGAGATATTATGGTCTGGAGACCTAAGTATCCAGTTCTGACTGGAGACTTCAAATCTCTGTTTGGCTTTCTGAGGGAGAATCCTTCTGAGGAAGACCCTGATATAGTCATCCCAGAAGTTGCTGAACCTCCAAAAGTTGAAGGTCCTTCTGCCCCAAGGAATCTGGCTGCCATTCTTCAAGCTCTTGAGAATGGAGATTCTGATCTGCCTGCTGCAGAATATAATGGAGATGCTTCTATGGAAGAAGCTGATGCTGAAGATCATCCTGCTGGGACTATTCCTGTTGAGGAAAATCATAATGATGATTTGACAATGGAAGTTGCGGTTCAGAATGTTGTCCCTCTGGATAGAAGTTGTGAAGCTTCTTCTGGTGAACCCTCTCTTCTGGCGAAGACTCTAGCGGTTATTCAGAAGAATCAGGCTGAGCTAGTGATCAGTGCATTTTAATGCACATTCTTTCATATTTGTACTAAGCATTTCTATGTTTTTCTTTATTTATTTTTATGTTTTACAATGTTTTTATATTTCAGTTTATTTTTATCGTTATTTAATTTTCGTATTTTATTTTCAGCTTTGACAGCTTTCACTGAAACAATCATAACTGGAGTTCCAGGAATCCGATTGAGGCGTTCTAATAATCGCCGGAAAGCTAAGAAAGAGAGCTACGACTTTCGTGTTGGAGTCGAAGTCAGATTCGGAACCTATATTTTCCAGATTTGCGTTGGAAGCTGAAGCACTAGTTTTATAAGTTTTGGGTCGTTAGTTTTGGGCCTGGATGATGTTTGTTTGACCCAGTTGGGTTATGACCCGAATTTCCTTTTGTTTTCTCTTTAGTCAAGGTCTGGCCGTACAGCCAAATATACTTTACACTTTTCACGAAATAATTTTGAGAGTTTTGTACGATTTCATGGAGAACTAATCTGTCTGAGTCGATCTACCGTGTTCAGGTTCTAATACTATGAGATTACTATAACTTTACAATTTAATTTCTATTCCTTTCAATGATATTTTGTATTCTTGTATGCTTAATTCAATTGTATGAAATATATTGATTCAATTTGGTTGATTGTATGATCCTAACATAGACGCGTTATGTTTGCTTAATTCGTACCGTGTCTGATCGATCGTGTTTGCTTAATTCATGATAATTTATCTCGTTTGCTTAATTCGGACATTAGGATCGCACGTCTCGCAAACCTCACCGCGCTTGTCATTGAGTTTGCATCCAAATAGGATTAGAATCCGCTTAGGATAGTGAAGTTATAATAATCGATGATTGGTAGGAACTGAATCAGTAGATTGACTTATTTTATAATCACTTTTTCAAAACAGCTTATTTCAATAATTGCTTTTGATAATCATTTTTTCTATAATTCGAACCTAAACCAACCCCCCTAAATCGATTTACCTTTGGTTAATAATCAACAAGAATCCTTGTGATACGATACGCGAGTCACTTGTCGCTTTCTACGGTTTTATTCAAAACTACTCGTTTTTTATCCGCACGCGACAGCGGATCAAATTGGCGCCGTTGCCGGGGATTCTTGTTATTATTAACTGATTTTAGAGTCTTAGGTTTAGTGTTTGTGCGTTTAGGCCATAGGTTCCTCGCAGTTTGGGCCATAACGGCTTTTTGAGTCGAAAAATCGATTTTTTTGGAAAATTGAGTCTGATCGGTAATCTGTTTTTGCCTACTAGGAGCACAAAAATCGTGCGATCAATACTCCCTTACTCTTATAGAGTAAGGGAATTCGACCCCAAATCTCCAAATTCATCGTTTTTCTATTTTTAATGAATTTTTTACTATTTTCATAGAGTCGAAAAAATCCAAAAAAAATCTCAAAATTCTTATTTGTCTTAATTAGATTAAATTTAGTGTTTTTATATTTTTATGAATTTATTTTAATCGTTTTTCTTCTTTCCATTTGTTTCTGCCTGTTTGGGACATAGTTGGTATTTCTGTGTTTGTTGATAACATGGCTGAACAAAGAACCTTAAGGCAGTTGGCTGCCCCTGATGCGAACTTATGCATTGAGTATCCTGATGTTGATGTACCTTTTGAATTGGAATATGGTTTAACACATTTGTTGCCTAGGTTTAATGGTTTTGCAGGTGAGGATCCGCATATGCATCTGAATGAATTTCAGGCTGTGTGCTCTGCACCTTTCGAACCTTCACTAGAGGATATTGTCAAACAAATGGCTGCAAATAATCTTCAGTATCAACAACACATAGATTCTACTCTTCAGACTTTGCAAACACAGATTGGACAACTTGCCACTTTGATGAATGTCATGCAGCAATCTCAAGGATCAAACCAACAACCATTGGATGAGCAATCCATTTTTTAAATAGAGTTGCTTTCTGAAAATGTTGATGATATTTGTACTGATTCGTTTGCAGATGATTTTCCATCATTGTCTGGTTTTGATGATGTTTACTCTTGTGATGTTTGTACTGACACTAATATTTGCTCTGTTTGTGCTGAAAGTGAGCTTGCCTTGCAAAATGATATTCTTACTGCAGATGAGGTTGCAAATGAAGTTGTTCATGTAGATGAAGCTCTCGACACCCCGGCTGCCCGGAACAAACCATCCATTGAACAACCACCTTCCCGGGAGCTGAAACCAATTCCTCACAATCTTAAATATGCTTATTTAGAGATGAATGAAAAACTTCCGGTTATAATTTCTTCTAAACTTTATTTTGATCAAGAAAGTAAGTTTTTGCAGGTTTTGAAGAAGCATACCAAAGGAATTGGATGGACCTTGGATGACATTTATGATATTAGTTCGTCCATGTGTGTGCATAGGATCTCACTTGAAAATGCAGCAAAAGTAGTGAGGCAGCCCCATAACCTTTGGTTCCTTGATGTTGTGAAAGATGAAAGCACCTTCACGTGCCCATTTGACACTTTTACTTTTAGAAGAACATTCTTTGATCCTGGAATAAAAGGCGAAGGAGCTAAACCACTTTTTAAGGACGATGAGCATTACCGAAAGCTACTCCATGAGAGCTCCACTTTGGAAGAAGAGAATATAGAAGACCTCTCTTTGGGAAAGGCAGCTTATGTGATCACTTATCCTCCTTGACTACTCGGGTGTGTTCTTTCCTTTCTCTCACTCTTATTTTATATTAATGTTCTTTCATTGAGGACAATGTATGTCTTAAGTGTGGGGGAGAGAATCATTTATTTGTTTTGTTTTCTTTCAATTTTTTTTTTGTTTTTGTTTTAATTTCAACCAATAAAAAATGCATCTTCTTGAAAGTTTTAGGCTATAGACTGATTTGAGTCGAGTTTGCGGAGACTTGGGAAAAATTCACAAGATCGGTATCGTTCTAACACCGTAAGTCTCCTGCATATGGAAATTGATTTGAATTTGTTATTATGTTTTAGCCTTAATTTCTCATTCTTTGACAGCTCTTGAGTAGTTTATTTCAGCAGTCGGCACCATCTCTCACACACTTTACGCAGGGAAGCCGATGAATATAAGTGAGTGTTCCGAAAAAAAGAGAAAAGAAAAAGGTAATACACCTTCTAAGTTTGGTGATCCTCACCCGGTCACTTAACCCAACGGTTGTGGAACCTTCAAAAGAAAAAGTTGAAAGCAAGACTCTTTGTTAGTTGGTTCAGCGGTTTCTGGTGCTGAACTTGGTAGGGAGGATTACGGTCCGATCCCCCGCAACTACAACTGAGTAAACAAAGGGTTATGCCACGTAAGTACCAGAACCCTATGCAGAAAAGGATCAGAGTCACTAACCGGTTTGCTTGCTATAAGTGTGTGGAGATAACGGGCTTAATGTGATTGCGCCTGAATAAAAAAGAGCAAAAAGGAGGATGAGTAAGTTAGGCTTTAACATAATAACATGATTCGATTTGATTTGTGTATTCAGGAGGCTTATGTCTGCACAATTATGGATTAGTGTCCCTACGATATCCTTAGTGTGCAACATTAGTACCTATCAATGCAAACTTAATCGAAGAAGACTTTTAGCCTGGAATGAGTAACTGTTGATGTGTTTCTGCTTTCTTTGTTTTGATTTTAGTTTGCTCGGAGTGCAAAAGTTCAAGTGTGGGGGAATTTGATCAGTGCATTTTAATGCACATTCTTTCATATTTGTACTAAGCATTTCTATGTTTTTCTTTATTTATTTTTATGTTTTACAATGTTTTTATATTTCAGTTTATTTTTATCGTTATTTAATTTTCGTATTTTATTTTCTGCTTTGACAGCTTTCACTGAAACAATCATAACTGGAGTTCCAGGAATCCGATTAAGGCGTTCTAATAATCGCCGGAAAGCTAAGAAAGAGAGCTACGACTTTCGTGTTGGAGTCGAAGTCAGATTCAGAATCTATATTTTCCAGATTTGCGTTGGAAGCTGAAGCACTAGTTTTATAAGTTTTGGGTCGTTAGTTTTGGGCCTGGATGATGTTTGTTTGACCCAGTTGGGTTATGACCCGAATTTCCTTTTGTTTTCTCTTTAGTCAAGGTCTGGCCGTACAGCCAAATATACTTTACACTTTTCACGAAATAATTTTGAGAGTTTTGTACGATTTCATGGAGAACTAATCCGTCTGAGTCGATCTACCGTGTTCAGGTTCTAATACTATGAGATTACTATAACTTTACAATTTAATTTCTATTCCTTTCAATGATATTTTGTATTCTTGTATGCTTAATTCAATTGTATGAAATATATTGATTCAATTTGGTTGATTGTATGATCCTAACATAGACGCGTTATGTTTGCTTAATTCGTACCCTGTCTGATCGATCGTGTTTGCTTAATTCATGATAATTTATCTCGTTTGCTTAATTCGGACATTAGGATCGCACGTCTCGCAAACCTCACCGCGCTTGTCATTGAGTTTGCATCCAAATAGGATTAGAATCCGCTTAGGATAGTGAAGTTATAATAATCGATGATTGGTAGGAACTGAATCAGTAGATTAACTTATTTTATAATCACTTTTTCAAAACAGCTTATTTCAATAATTGCTTTTGATAATCATTTTTTCTATAATTCGAACCTAAACCAACCCCCCTAAATCGATTTACCTTTGGTTAATAATCAACGAGAATCCTTGTGATACGATACGCGAGTCACTTGTCGCTTTCTACGGTTTTATTCAAAACTACTCGTTTTTGATCCGCGCGCGACAGCGGATCAGCTAGCTTCTCGCATGGACGAGCAAGGCACGATCAATGCTGAGTTCCGCACTTTCATGGAGAGACAGACTGAGAGCAACAATGGGATTCATGTTATGCTGGCCAAGATTATGTCTAAGCTAGGGTCATCTTAGTCTTTGAGTCTCAGTTGTTTTTCCTTGTTTCTTGCATCTGTCTTCTATGCATCTTCCTTGTACTTTTTGTGATAATTCTCCTTTGCCTATCAATGAAAATTATCTTTTCTTCTCTCATATTGTTTGTTTTTTAATCTGAATCTTTTATGTTTTTTGATGTTATGACAAAAAGGGGGAGAAAAATGTAATACATGATCTGATTTATTTTATCAGTTGCTGGGAGAAAGTCTCCACGTTTCTAACAGAACTTGCAAGTTCTATGTCTTTGAGTGTTTTGCAGAAGTTGAAGATTTTCTTAAAAGCTCAACATGAGAAGCAAATACATGGGGAAAAGCAATTCTGTATGGAAACAAGCTCATGGAAATTGAAGCAAGCTGAGTGCTATAAAGCTTCAAAAATCAGAAGCAAGAAGGAAGAATGTTCTGATATTCTGATGATAGAATATGCTCTAACTCATTCTTATTCCTTATATGTTCTGATGCATGTTTTTAGTTCTAAAATATGCTCTGAAACATTATTGTTTTCTCTGATACATAATTATATGTTCTTATACATATTTTATGTTCTGACTCATTCATGCTTTGACTTTTGTCGTTTAGTTTGTTCTGTAACATTTCAGGGTGTAGAGATGCTCTGATGATGCTTTGTTACATTCAACAATGTTCTGATACAATCTAGCATACAATGATTCAAGAAGAAATTCAAGCTCTGAAGTTGTCCTATGGAAGCAAGAATCAGAAGCTATGAATGTTCTGAAAATCTAAGCATATGTGATCGTCTCAACTGAAACGGAAAATACTCAGGGAAGTCCTTTATTTATAAATTTCTTCCAGTATTTATTTCAGGGGGAGATTATTTATCTCAGGGGGAGATTGTTAATCTCAGGGGGAGACATATTCACACACAATGTCTATATGCTTATACTATAGCTGTGTAATTGTCTTTAGCTGTCTGATATTCTGATTGCAAATTCATATCATTTATGTATGTTTTTGTCATCATCAAAAAGGGGGAGATTGTTAGAACAAGATTTGTTCTGATCAATATTCTTAGTTTTGATGATAACAATCATATGAATTTTGTATGAGATAATATGGTACTCTAATACTACGCAATTTCCATTTCAGGAATTATATAAAGAGTATGCACAAAATCAGCGCAAGAAGCACTGACTCAGAAGGTTCAGCATGCAACATCAGAACATGGTCTGGCAAGACATCAGAAGATGGTCAAGCAGAATCAGAACATGGGTCTATGGAAGCATCAGAAGAACTTGAGATCAGAAGCAGAAGCACTGAAGTCCTCATGGTATCACGCTCATAAGCACTTCGAGGTCAGAAGACAAGAAGATGCTCTGCACCAAGCTGTTTGACTCTGATGATATTCAAACATTGTTTACACAAACATCAGATCAGAAGCAAGTACAAGATGGCAGGCTACGCTGACTGACAAAAGGAACGTTAGAAGCTATTAAAGGCAACGTCAGTAGACACAGCGAAAGCAAGGCTCGAGGTAGTTGTCAAAAGAGTGAAACATTAAATGCAATATTGTACGAATTACGCAAAGCATTAAATGCTCCCAACGGTCATCTTCTCAAGCGCCTATAAATATGAAGTTCTGATGAGAAGCAAGGTTACCAACTACGAACTACGAAACAGCACTTGCGCAAATATACAGAAACGCTGTCAAAATTCAAAAGCTCTCAAACTTCATCATCAAACTCACTACATTGCTGTTGTAATATTTTAGTGAGATTAAGCTTAAACTTAAGAGAAAATCACAGTTGTGATAATAGCTTTATTAGAAGCATTGTAACTCTTAAAAGAATTTGTTTACATTAAGTTGTAAGAACTAGAGTGATCAGGTTGTTGATCAGTATACTCTAGTAAGTCTTAGAGGGTATCTAAGCAGTTTGTTCCTAGAGTAATCAGGTTGTGATCAGTATACTCTAGAAGACTTAGAAGTTGTCTAAGTGGAAAACCATTGTAATCTTGTGTGATTAATGGATTAAATCCTCAGGTGAGGTAAATCACTCCAAGGGGGTGGACTGGAGTTGTTTAGTTAACAACGAACCAGGATAAAAATCATTGTGCAAATAGTTTTTATCTTACAAGTTTTAAAGCTACACTTATTCAACCCCCCCCCCCCTTTCTAAGTGTTTTTCTATCCTTCATACTGTTGTGCTTGGTACTGTGATATCCTGTCGTTCATATGTTGGAGTAACAAACATGCATGAAATATATTCTTATATATTAATATATGATTATAATAATATATGATGATAATAATATATGATGATAATAATAATAATAGTTATTATATTAATTAATAATTGTTGGGATTTAGAGATAATTATATTGTTGAGTTAATTAATCTAATAGATCAGTATATACATATGTCTAGAAAAGTAGTAATAAATTAGCAGAGTTACCAGTAGGCTTTTTCTAGTAAAAGGAAAAATATATATTATCAGTATATTAAATTTAGTAAATTTGGAAATTAATTTAGTGGCTGATTGGATATATGGCAGAACTATCCAACTAGCAGACTAGCAATTTTGGCAGAAAAATAATATTAACAGTATAGACTATTCGACAACAGTATAATCAATAGATCCAATTATTTTAACAGAGACACATTAGTACAAAGGAGGAATATTAGTAACTTTATCCGATAATTAATTAACCAAAAATAGTCGAACTTCAGAATAAATAGGTGGGACATTTGTAGTACACTTTGGTTGATACGGTGTATTCTTCAAGCTGTTGTAAGTAAAGACTAAGTGAAGAAACACTATGCAAAATTTGGCTTTTAGCAGCACACCTACGAAAGCGCTTTTGCCCAAAAGCGCTTTCGTAGGTTTGACTAAAAACAAAATTAAAAATCACGCTAGAAAAGCGCTCTTATAGGGGGGTCATGAAAGCGCTTTTTAAAAGCGCTCTTATAGGGTGTGTTATGAAAGCGTTTTTATGAAGCGCTCTTATAGATAGGGTTATGAAAGCACTTTTGAAAGCTCTCTTATAGGGGGGTGTTACGAAAGCGCTTTTAGTATTAAAGCGCTGGTATAAGGGGGTGTATGAAAGCGCTTTTGAAAAGCGCTCTGGTAGCCCTTTTTAAATTTTATTTTTCATAAAACTAAAACACGTGCACGCTATTTTTTCAGAAACACAAAACTCCCTCCATACATCTTCTTCTTCCTCGCTCACGTACTCTCTGCTTCCTTGCTCTCACTCCCTCCGTCGTGGTCTCAGCCCCTCCGTCCCTCCGTCGTCGTCTCACTCTCACTCCCAAACCAACTAGCCGTCGCCGCTGCTACCGCCGCCGCCGCTGCTACCGCCGCCGCTGCTGCTACGCCGTTCTGTGCTTCTGCTTACACAGAATTGGGATTTTAGGGTTTACTTGGTCAAAATCAAAATCTTCTTGAATCTAGTGTTCAGGTAAAGTCTTCCCACTGTTTTAGTTTTCATTTCATTCATACTTTTCCCACTGATTTAAACCAAACCTTGCTACTGAGTTTTATCCACCATATTGTTTCTATGATTTTCCTAAGTTTTCTGATATTAGTAAAAGGAGAAAAAAAATGTGCACACTATGTTTGTACATCTGATTTTGAATATTCATTTCAAAGTACAATGCCTACTGGCAAGTTAAGGTGATTACAAGCATGGAATAATTATTCAAAAGTTACTCGTAATTGGGTAATTGTATGAACGTTTCTGTTATTTCCACATTTTCGGAATGTAAATCACGATTTAGTTGAGCCCATTTTATATGTGGTTGTGTTGATAATTGGTGAGTACTGTAGCATGTTCGTGCGATTTTTGGCTCGATCTTTCGAGCATTACATGTGTAAATTCGATGTTGTCCAGTATTTTGTTTTGCTCGTACAATGTGACTTAATTTCAACTTAATGCATACTTGACTTCTCTACTGTCATATTAATATGTTCATGAAGCTTTTATCTTGATCATATTTATGTTGACCATCGACATTGTTTTAACACCTAAAGCCTTTAATGCTAGTGTGATGGTATCGTATTTGCTCGCTTTTGCGACAACTTTTTTTGTGCTTTCTCGTTAGACATTAATGCTGCCTCGATATGAAAATACATGCTAAAATAATCGAGAGGTTGGTAAGGGATGCAGAGAAACCATTGTATGATGGTTGTTAAAAATTCACAAGATTGTTTGCGGTGTTAAAGTTGTACAACTTAATGGCGGACAATGGATGGTCGGATAAAAGTTTCACAGAGTTATTATCCCTTATGAAAGATATGCTACCAGAGGATAATGTTCTTCCCAATCGAACGTATGAAGCCAAAAAGATGTTGTCCTCTATTGGCATGAGCTATGATAAGATACATGCATGTCCAAACGATTGCGTTTTGTTTCGAAACGAGTATGCAGCGTTGAATGGGTGTCCTAAATGTGGTTCCCCTCAATATAAGAAAAAGTTGTCTCCGGCTAAAGTCTTATGGTATTTTCCTATAATTCCGAGATTTAGACGCATGTATCATAGTGAAACCGATTCAAGACACTTGACTTGGCATGCAGATGAAAGAATTATTGATGGAAAGTTGCGACATCCGGCAGACTCACCACAGTGGATGAAAGTTGATAGTGAATATCCTGAATTTGGAAAAGAAGCAAGAAACCTTCGCTTGTCATTGTCTACTGATGGAATGAACCCGCATGGTATTCAAAGTATCTCGCATAGTACCTGGCATGTGATTCTTATGATTTATAACCTACCTTCGTGGCTATGTATGAAGCGTAAGTACATGATGTTATCTATGCTAATTTATGGGCCTAAATAACCAGGGAATGACATAGACGTATACTTGGCACCCTTAGTCGAAGATTTAAAGTTTTTATGGGAGAACGGTGTGGAGGTTTACGATGGGTATAGGAAAGAAAGTTTCAACTTGAGGGCGATGTTGTTTGGAACAATTAATGATTTTCCAGCATACAGAAATCTATCCGGGTACAGCAATAAAGGTCAAAAAGCGTGTCTTGTTTGTGAAGATGAAACCGATACGACACGATTGGATCTTTGTCAGAAGAATGTCTTTCTCGGCCATCGTAGATTCTTAAATTCTAATCATCACTACTGTGGGTGGAGAAAAGCATTCAATGGAAAGGCCGAACAACGTACAGCCCCTCCTTTTTTGACAGGTGATCAAATTTTTGAAAAGGTGAAAGATTTGAGCACTCAGTTTGGTAAGCCTTTTGCATATTCACTTGTCAAGGGTGGGTGAAAGAAGAAGTCAATTTTTTTTGAACTTCCATATTGGAAGTCGTTGTACGTAAGACATTTCCTCGATGTTATGCATATTGAAAAAAATGTATTTGACAGCGTTATAGGTACGTTACTCAATATACAAGGAAAGTCTAAGGATGGCCTTATCATAAGGAAGGACATGGTAAACATGGGAATGAGAACTGAATTGGGACCCGTGACGAAAGGAAGACGAACATATCTGCCACCTGCTGTTTACACTCTATCTAGAAAGGAGAAGAAAACATTGTGTAAGTTCCTCAGTGAAGTTAAAGTTCCAGAAGGCTACTCATAAGATATTAGAAGATTTGTGTCCATGAAAGACCTCAAGTTAAAGAGTTTGAAGACGCATGATTGCCATGTTATAATGGAACATTTTTTACCAATAGGTATACGTTCTATTCTGCCCGAAAAAGTAAGAAGCGCAATAACTAAACTGTGTTTTTTCTTTAGGTCAATTTGCAGTAAGGTGATCGATCCCGCGATCTTACCAACATTGCAAAAAGAGATAGTTGTTACTTATGTGATCTTGAAATGTATTTTCCTCCCTCCTTTTTTAACATAATGGTTCATCTAGTCGTTCATCTTGTGAAAGAGACACAATTGTGCGGACCAGCTTATATGAGATGGATGTACCCTGCTGAACATTATATGAAAATATTAAAAGGGTACGTGAAAAACAGAAGTTGACTGGAGGGTTGTATTGCCGAACGATACATTGTTGAAGAAGTGGTTGAGTTTTGTACTGATTTTCTATCAAATGTTCAATCAATTGGACTCCCCAAATCTCATATTGTTGAAAAAAAAGAAGGAAAAAGGCTAATTGGAAATAAAGTTGTAACAGTATCAATGGTCGTGCGGGATCAAGCGCACTTGTATGTTCTGCACAATGAGATTGAGGTTGAGCCGTATGTTGAAATGCACAAGGTTGTTCTCCGAGATTTAAATCCGAATAGAAATGAGAATTGGATAGTACGAGAGCACAATCGAAGTTTCATACCGTGGTTTAGGGAACATATTTATTCAAAGTATCGTTCAGATCCTGCTTCAGTAACAGAAAGGTTGAGATGTTTAGTGTAACACCCCAAATCTACCCAACGAATATTTAATAAAATCATAGTGCAGAAATTCAATATACAATTGGGATGTCATATTCAACGTAAAACAAAAAACAACTTAATCACATATATCATAGATACATAGCACATAACTCGGATGAAATGATAAAACTTGTTTACTCTTTTAAAAAATAAAACAACTTTTATTAATAATAATAATATCAATTATTCAACTTCACTTCGCATAATATTTTTATTAAACTAAAACAACTTCACCAACGTCATATTACTTCATATATTCCACTTAAAAGTTAACAACTTATAGTTATAACAACAATTAAAAGACAATCGTTCATCCCCCCGAGTGCTACATATCAGAGCAAGACCCAACTCGAACTAACAGTAACTAAAGACTTCATAAAATCACTTCAAACTTCCACTACTATCTTGAGTACCTGTCCATTTCCCATGGTAGGGAAACATCATTCAGAAGGGGTGAGATATCCAACAATATAAACAAGCGTATGATAAATAATATATTAAGATTAGATCATACAATTTCACCACTTCATACTTATTCAAACAACAGTTATAATAACAAATAGCAACAACGGTTATAATAACTATTTATCAATAACAAGTATAACAACAACAACTTATAACAATAACAACAACAAAAACGTAATAACAACAACAACGTAATAACAACAACAACTTTAAATGCGACTCAACTGTGCAAATGCATGTGGTACCATTGGAGCAGAACTCCCAACTTAAACATATGCCAGGTTATCGAGGCATTTCAACTTAAACAGGTGCCATCAAGGCCAACTTAAACAGGTGCCATCAAGGCCAACTTAAACAGGTATCGTCAAGGCCAACTTAAACATTTTGCCAATCCAGGCCAACGTAATATGCAAATGTATGCATGCAACAATAACAACAACTACAACGTCACAACACTACAATGCAACAACCGCAAACAACTTAATCAACCTTGGTCATAAGACCTGCAACTTAATTAACGCATCATCAATAACTTAAGCAACATTGGTCATAAGACCTCCAACTTAATCAACGTATCAACAACAACAATCAGAACAACAACAACAAAAACAACAACTTAAACATGCATCAATTGCATCAACTTAATCATTACAAAACAACCCCTAAACATCTAGGTACTAATTCTTCAATTTATTAATTAATCTACTACCAACAATTCTTATCATTCTAATTCCAATTCTACTATTCATTAATTCTATTATTAATTCCAATTATGCTACTAATTCAGCCAGCTACATATATCATCGTTATTACTACTGCTATTTCTTCTTCACACCAATTCCATCTTTATACAACTTAATCCATTAACTACATATCTCATCACTAAGAATCATCACTATAATTTCTACTAATTAAATTAATCAATTCCAACGGTATAATATCCTAATTAATTTAAACCAATTTCTTCACTAATAATAATTATAATTCTTCTCAAGTTAATCCTACTAAGGCTTGATCCCAACAACCAACATAAAACATCAACAGCCAGAAATCAAAACATATTTCTAAAACTCGTTTAGCACGCGCCGCGAACCTCTCTTTGCGCCGCGAACACCACAGAAACCTTCGGTTCGCGCCGCATCCAAACCTTGGCGCTTACCTGCGCTGACAGCATCTACCAACAAAATTAAAACTCAATTTTCTTCCTTCGATTCCAGTACAATTCAATTTCGACCATCACAGGAACATAGCAATATTATAGTTATACTCCACCAACATCTAGCAATTTTATACAACTAATTCCTCAATAATAATTATAAACCCTAGGTTAATTTCCCACAGCCATTGATTGAACTTTTATAACCTTATTCACCGACGTCAATCAATTTCAACATTCAACAATACAATCACAACACACAAAACAGAGGCCATCATACAATCATAACCCCCACATATCATTCATCATAATCCCGTTTATAGAGCTAGAACCCCACCCTTACCTTGGATATGAGATTGCTCTACTCTCCCGGTTGCCATAGCTTATGCCGCCGCTTCCAACTTTTCTCCGAAATCTTTTCTAACAATGTGCAGAGACGCACCAAAAACCTGTTCGGAAATCCCTTTGTCAGACGGACTTAAAATCATCAAAACGAAAATTGCTCCGGTCAGAAGTTACCTCTACGAGTTTGGAACATTCTGTCCAAGAACCGCGACGATCGAACGGTTGGATTGGGAGAAACGTCCATTTTACTAAGGTGTCTCACTGCAGAAATTTGCTGCGAAAATTGGACTTCCTCTAGCTTTTCTCTTCCGCCGTGGCTCTCTTCTTCACCTCTCCTCTTTCTCCAACTTTTCTTCTTTCTCCACGTCTATTGAGACCTAACTTCTCTTCTTATTTCCTTTATTTTATTATTATTATTATTATAATTATATTCTTCATTTGGGCTTACTAATTAACACCCCCATGATTACTATCACCAACGCAACGTCTAAGCCCACTTAAATAAAACACTCTCATAATCCATAATATTAATTCTATTATTATTTCTCTCCACCAAACTGACTAACTACCGACTATAAAATAAATCGTCCGAACCACCAACTCAACATATTCAATATCATTCTCTACGGCTTAAATCAACTTAAATTAATAATAATCCATTATAGTAATATTATCTCTAATATTATTCTCCGATTAGGCCGACTAATTTCTCGATCATTAATTTATCCGCCCAACACAACGCATAATTCCAATTACGCCTCTTATAATAATGCCAATAATTCTAACTTCGACTAATTCCAACAAATAATTTCCTTATACAATTTAATTAAATAAATAGTTAAATTCTGGGTGTTACATTTAGCATATGGTCCAAGTATAATTGTGTTTTCTTATAGCGCATACGCAATTAATGGATACACATTTTATACCAAAGAACAGGATGATAAAAGTACTATGCAAAATAGTGGTCTTACCTTGGTAACTGAAGCAATGCACATATCAAGTGCGAATGACTTAAATCCAAAATTTGCAAATTTGTCATATTTTGGGGTTATCGAGCGCATTTTGGTGTATGATTACGCGAAGTTTCAGATTCCTGTATTTGGTTGCAAGTGGGTTGAAAATAATAATGTCATACGAATGGATAAGTCAGGATTTTTGCAAGTGGATCTCAATAGGGTGGGGTGCAAAGATGAGCCTTTCATTCTAGCCTCTCAAGCTAAACAAGTGTTCTATGTCAATGATCCGACAAGTACGAAATGGTCTATAGTGCTTTTATCTAACAAAATAGTTGATGAAAACATTGGAGATCAAGGTGATATTGGTGTAGGCATTGAATCTTGTACAAGAAACAATCAAAATGAGAATAAATCTTGTACTAGAAATGATCATAATGAGGGTATTTGGATCAATCCAACCGTCCGCGTTGTTAAGAGACGCGTAGAACACAATCCTACCAAGAAAAGAAAGAGACGTTCGTGAAAAAGGTAATAATAAACATATTCCGACTAATGTGCTTTATTCAATTTGTATCGATTGTTATATATTCAATTTGTATAGTTTTTTTCAATTTGTATTCCGATTGTTACAATACTTATTCAATTTTGGTGCATATTTTTGTTTTGTACATAACTTTTGAACCATGTTTCCGTTTGTCGACTTCTTTACATGTAACTATACTATTTTGACGATTCCGGAGCTGCTCATGCACTTATCTTTACATTTCAGGATTGTTTTTTTATCGGTTTTGCTTCTGCCCATAATCAAAAGTCGGGCTTAGGGTCTGAATTTCGGAAAACTGACTTCATTTTTGAGTCCGTGAGGACGTTTTGACATAGCCATGTAAATTTCGTTCAATTCCGACAACTTTCCTTTTTTGACGCTTATTTTGATTTCACCGATTTCGATTCCGATTTACTTGTACATGCATGGTTTGACTTCCATTTGACTTGTATAGATAGTTAACTTATTACTGTGTGTTGTGGGGACTGTTTCGAAACTTTGTGGGGACTGTTTTAACTGACCGTATTGTTCTGTTCATACTTTGTAGGACCAAGACCGTGCGCTCGGCGTATTTTGAGAATTTCGGGCTTATATTCTGTTGATGATTTAGTTATATATGTATCTGTTAGTGAACATGTGATTATGCAAAGGACACGAATTTCGGGCTTATATTAATGGTGTATATCTTTTATTTTTGTATATAATGGTATTTTATCCATGGTATATATATGGTATTATGTTGTCCTACATATGGTTGAAAATATTACAGGTTGAAAATATGTTACTTGTCGAAAATATTGCAGATTGAAAATAAATTACAGGTCGAACTGGGAGGCTTAAATTACAGGTTGCACTTTAAAATATTGCGTTTAGCAACGACAGCGCTTTTAAAAACACTCTTAAAGGCCCACCTACGAAAGCGCTTTCTAACTAAAAGCGCTGCCTAAGATAAAAAAAAAAGCATAAAAAATAAAAAAATGCGCAACCTATGAAAAGCTTCTTGAAAAAGCGCTGCTATAGGGGGGTACAAGAGCGCTTTCTGGAAAAAGCGCTGCTATAGGGGGGATACGAGAGCGCTTTTCTGGATAAAAGCGCAGCTATAGGAGGGGCTACGAGAGCGCTTTCAAAAGCGCTGTCGTTACCTACGGCAACGCTGGCTTTGGCAGCGCTTTTAAGCGCTTTAGTAGCCCAAAAAAAGTGCTTTAGTAGCCCTTGACCGTTGTAGTGAAAATAGCAGAAGATCAGCAGAAAAATATAATTAGGTGTGTAAATGAATCTATTGTAATTATTGTCTCACTTTCCGATGTTTTGTTGAGATCGTGATGCTACTATATTTTGTTGATAATGCAAAGTTGTAGTACCTGTTGATAATATTGATGTGACGATGTTGTTTTGATTGTTGAGGTGTAATTACATTATTGTGTTGTTGTTTTGATGATGCTATGACGAAGATGAAAAAGTTTATAATAATAAACCTGCGACGATGTGATGTTGATGATTTACCTCTATTTATTGGTAAAAACAGTTACATAGGCGTATGCAAATTCGTAGTTTATAATTATCGAGTCACAAAAATTTGCATTTTTTTTTATGGCCTATTTTGGCAAACTACGATGAAGGCTTATGCCTTGTTGATGCCTCTATTAATTGGCAGTTTACCGTTAGGGGCTGAAGCCCTGTTGGTACCACATGCATGTGCATAGTTAGCATCACATTTTATAATGAATAAGTGTGAATTGATGTGAAGTGTTGTGACTTGAAGTGTGACTTGAATTGCTTGTTAGATATAATGATGTGAAGTGAATTGCGATGTTGATACTGTGAAGTGGTGATTTTATATTATCTGATCTATTATATTATTTATCATTAACTCAATTATATAGTTCGATATCTCACCTCTTCTGTTTGAATGTTACCCCTATGTTGGTTACGTGTAGGTAATCCAGAGTAAAGGCTGCTTACCTTCATTAGTTCGAGTCGGGTGTCGGTCGCTCTGATACGTAACACTTGGGGGGATGAACGCTTGTTTTCTTTATTGTTGGTTTTTATTATGTTGCTGAATTTTTAAGTTGTTTTCATTAAAGACTTGATATTTTGAAGTTGTTTTGAGTTGGACATGAGATTATGTCATTTTAAATTGAATTTTGTGAATCCGCTGCGTAGTAATGAAATAGTTTTGAATTTTAAAGACTAAACAGGTTGTTACCGGTTCATCCGGAAATTATGTGTTATGTATCTGATTTACATTTGATTCATTTCCTTCGTTTTAAGTTGAAGTGTAGCATTCCATATTTTGTTTAAAATTTTATAACTCTAATTTTTTATAATATTCGCCGGGTAGAATTGGGGTGTTACAATTGGCGGGGTTGATAAGGATTGTGTGTGTGTTTGGGAGTTTTAGAGGTTTTCATTTCAATGATCTTATTCACTTTGAAATGTTACAATTTGCAAATGATTCGATGCTTATTCGTGATGGCTCTTGGTCAAATTTGTGGTGCATTAAAGCAATTCTTTGAGGTTTTGAGTTGGCATCCGTTTTATGTATTAATTTGAGCAAGAGTAGTATTTATAGTATGAACTATAAGTAGACTTTTCTTAATGCCGCTTCGGGTTTTTTGACTTGTGAAATTGGAAAATTGTTGTTTCTTTTTCTTGGTATTCAGGTAGGGGTCAATCATAGACACAAAGCTTCTTAGTCTTTAGTGATTGCTAAAATAATACTCTTCAGGAGGGAAGGTAACACTATTGAATTCTAACCTTAACAACATTCCCATCTTTATTTTGTCATTTATCAAAGCACCTTTGTGTATTTTGGAAGAGATTGTGAGTATTAACAGAAATTTTTATGAGGGATTGGTGATGGCATGAGAAAGATGTGCTGGGTTAGTTGGGATAACGTGTGTTTTTCTAAAGATGAGTGTGGTTTGGGGGTTAAAAGTTTTGTGGATTTTACCCTTCCTTTGATGAGAAAGTGGGTGGCGGTTTTTGTCGGATAAGGACACTTTATGGTCGAATCTTATTAATTTTTTATATGGGTGTTGTTTCGTAAATTTTCTTGGGGGAGAGGTTCACCATGATGTTTTAAAATCACCGCTTTGGTGGACGGATGTGGTAGGGGTGTGCAATCATCGGGTAGGAGAATAGGCTTGGTTCCACAATAGCATTTCTAGTAAATTAGGAAATGGGGTGGAGATTAATTTTTGGGATCATTGTCGGTTGTGCTCGAGGCCTTTAAAGGAGCTTTTTTCTCATGTACATGAGGTTTGTGTTTCACATAGGAGTAAAGTGGAGCAATTGGGGTTTTGGTTGGATGGCTTTTGGCATTGGGATGTGGGATGGTTAGTTTTCATCTTTCCGAGGACCATAGGGAGGAATGGTTGGATTTGTTATCTATTTTACGGGACTTTCATCCCAATGTGGCGGAGTTGGATAAAGTGGTGTCGTAGAGGGATGTGGCTGGCTTTTCAGTGAAGAATGGTTATAAGCAGCTTTATGAGTTAAAAGCTCATAATTTGGTGGTAGGTGATAGGTGTCTTCTTGAGTTGGGAGAGGTTTGGAAAGCGCGTAATCCGAGTCAAGTCAAACTTTTTGCTTGGAGGTTGTTGTTGAATAGTCTTCCTACCGAACGTGAGCTTCGTTTGAGAGGTGTGTCTATTCCTTTGATGAATAAATTGTGTTCTTTGTGTGCTTTTTTTCGAAGAATCAAGTGGGCATCTTCTTTTTTTTTGCAATTTTTCTGGTTTGGTGTGACGGGCGGTGTTCCGTTGGTTGGGGTGGTGACAGTTAAGGTTTTAAGGTTGGTGGTTTGGTGGACGCTTTATTTTAGGTTGACTTTTTGTTGAAACTTAAAGCTTTTGTTGTTTCGTTCTTCCTTCTTTTTATTCTTTTCTTTGGTTGCTTTAGTTTCAGTTTGTGGTTATTTAGAAACCAAGTTGTGTTCAATACAAAGGTTTGGAAATGTGACGATGTTTTGTCTTTCATTAAAAATCTTGGTTAGGATTGGTTGTTTATTATTGACAAAGGGGGATTGGGTTTTTCTAAGGAGGTTTGGTTTTCCTCTCCTTGGTTGTTTGTTGGTTTGTAGTGCTTGTTGGTTGCATAGGCTTTTTTACTCCTTCTTGTTGGGAGGTTTGGGTGTCCTCTTGGTCTCTTTTGTTCTTCTTGTATTTTTTGTACTTCTTGTTCTTCTTAATACATATTGTTTATAAAAAAACATTAACATTCAAAGACACAAATGTATGTTTTGGTTATTCTCTTTTGGGTTGTTCTATTTCTAATCCTCTTATAAGCAATGAGCAAGTAAAAGAAGAACAAGAATTAATGGAAGCAAGAAGAAAGTTTAATAGTTCTAAAGCTAAAAAAGTGAATCAAAGGGTATGGATGATTTATTTTTTACGGGGGCTGAAAACAGCATAGTGGAGCATGAAGCTTCTCTAGTTTATTAGTTGTCAAGGTTTGTTTTTCCTGCAGATTCTTTTGACACTATTTGTAAAAGTGATATTCCTATTACAATACATTTAGCCCATGGAAATAAAATATCTCTTGCACATGCTATTTAGCTAGTATTTTTATGGATTTGAGTTTGCTAAAGAACATCATTACAAAATATGCAACTACAGGCATGAAAAGTTTAAAAGTAACTATTTGTTCTCCTTTTCAATGAGTTTGCTCTTAATCCACGCCCTTATAAAATAGGACATGGTTTATCAATGGTGGTTACATCAGGTGGAGTTCAAGTATTAAAAAATAAACACTTGAAAAGGACTTGGATTGTGCAGGATTTTCGAAATGGTTTTGTGTGGCAACCATACGAGAATTCACCATCTGTTGAGGTTTATAATGAAAGAGATATGTGGAAATGTTTAAATCCTTGTTTAGATAAAGAGTTACTGTCAATTTCGCGGTGCTTTAGGACCTGTGAGTTGGCTGGTATTGGATGTAGAGAGAAGTATTTACCACATCGTGTCGCTATGCAATTTGGTGTGGATCAAGACATTTCTGATAATGTTGCCTCCAAATACTATGATTGGTGGAAGCAGTTGAAATCAAGCGAGGAAAGAGATAACCAGGGAGTAAAGTTTGAGAAAGATCAAATGGAATGTTGTGATGATGAAGTAAGTTAAAATGGTTAGACTCTGTCTAGTCATGAAATTGGTGATTTCACATCATCAAATGTGGGTGAATAGGGTGAAACTAATAGTGAAAAGGTGTGCAGTACTGTTAATCCGAATAGTACTCTTTGGTTGGTTTGTAATGAAAAATAACTTTACTTTTTTCCCTAATAGAACCAACTTGTTTTTGCTAATTTTGTATAATGGTTTACAATAATTTTGCATATGTAGCTGTGACTTGATCTATCGATCATATGTAGCCAATGAAGAACCTGTTCATGATAAAGCATTTCAATTTCCTATTAATTAATGAAATGGCATAAATCAACGATGGTGTAAATTGATGGGGAGTGAATCTACACTAGGTTTATGAATTTATGAATATTTGGTTATTAAAAAAGATTTTCATTCAAGTATTAAATTAAATATTGGAGTTGGTTTTAATTTTCATCATGCACTCTTCAATATAATACCTTACATATACTTTGAATATCATGCACTCTTTAATATAAATATATATTACATATCCTTTGGATCAAGTGCAATGTTCATCGTTAAATTCAGTATCATTCATGTATTAGAATCATTAATACGTACATTTAGTCAATCATAATTTCATTTTGCATTTATCTCCTTCAGAAACATAATTTAAAGTATTCATCATCTTGCATAATTCAGGCTCTTACAAAACACTCCCTATATTCAACACTTTCAGCATCTGTTTAGTTTTCACTATAAAAAATTATAGATTTCATAACTAACTTTCACTTCGGCCATTGCGAAAACCATAGTAAAATAAAAACACACTATATTTTATCATCGTTGGAAAACATGACAGTGGTGAAATGTTGTGTGTTTCTTTTTTTCAATTTTAAGATTAAAATTAACATTTTACCAAGGTCACTACTAAAAAATATATGTTCGATAACAAAATTTTACTATATCCGTTTTAACAACTGTAAAAAAAATTTTTACACACATGAATTTTTTAATATTTTATTAAAATACATTTCATCACAGTCCTTAATAAAAATTGTTGTGATAGACGAAATGTTACTTGCTTCCATTCCCAACACTAATAATTTTTTCCTATTTTCATTACAAATAGAGTTTGTCCTTATATTCTTATAAATATAATAAAATTAAAATACTTATTACCATGATTATTACTAGAAGGCATTGTAAGTAGTACTTAAATTTTAGGCGAAATATTGATTTTGATCCCTTAACTATATTCTTGAGTTCATACTGGTCCCTTAATTTTTTTCATGCCACTTTGGTCCCTCAACTTTCAAAATGATTCATTTAGCCCTTTTTGTCTAATTAGCGACAGAAACAACTTTGAAACGGTCACTAAATCCGTCGCTAATTGGACAAAAAGGACTAAAATGAGACGTTTTGAAAGTTAAGGGATCATTGTGACACCAAAAAATAATTATGGGACCAATCTGAACCTAAGAGTATTATTAAGGGACCAAAATGAATATTTTACCTAAATTTTATGTCACTCTCAAAACATAAATCTAACATCTCTCTCGTCCACATTCAGAAAACTCATTCTCATAAGCTTCTTTAAACTAAAAGGTAATCAAGTTTGTACGCTTTATCGTTCTTCTTCTCTTCATAAGTTTTCTTCCATGTTATTCATACGCTTTCTATCATTTTCTCAAAACAAACCCTAACATCTCTCTCTTCCACATGTAGTAAACGCATCCTCTTAAGCTTCTTCAAACTAAAAGATAATCAAGTTCATACACTTCATCTTTCTTCTTCTTCTTCTTCTTCTTCTTCTTCTTCTTCTTCTTCTTCTCCTTCTTAAGATTTCTTCCAAGTTATTCATATTTGTCCATGTATGACACTAGTTCTTCTTATAGAGGGTTTTTTGATTTGGCATGATTTTTATGTTTTTTGGATTATATGTACTTGGGTTATTTATCGCTTCATGTTAATATGTTGTTAATGTCATGCTAGTTTATGTTTACAAATCAAGTTAACATTCTGAAAGTTGTTATAATATTTCAAAATTCGGTTCAAGAGTTTATGTTTCCAAATTTGATTGAGTTTATGTTTCCAAATCTGTTGACATTTGGCGTGGTGTTTTTTGACTTGTAGGAAACATGATTGAAAAAAATCAACTCAAGAAAGCACATAATATGGATGTAGTTCACAAATGCTTTGTGTTGCTATGGAGAAACAATACAAGAAGTATGGAGCTATTTTGAGAGCTTCATCCACCTTGGATTTTTTCTTCATAGCAACACAAAGCAGGTCAACTTCATATCATTCCTCGAATCTTTTATATAATAGGTATGTTCGTGAAATATTTTATGAGTTTTAATGTTTTTGTATGTTGTTGATGTTTTGTTGATAAATATTATGAATGTTGTTGTATGTTATTGTTGATAAATATTTCTTAGAAGATCCAGTTGAGTTTATTATATCACATGTAGATTACTTGTTTCACTAACCCTTCACTGAATATGCATTCATTTAAATTATTTTATAAAGTAGTAATCTAAAAATTAAATCATATTTGAAAATCAGCTTAGATCAATAAATGTTTTTGGACCTACATGCATCTCGTAATTAACCTATCGTTCTTTAACACATATAACTTGGTTCAATGTCCCAAACTCTTCAAAAACGATTCATTCTCTTATAACTTATATTGCAAAACATCAAATTTCTTGCTAATAAACTAGAAGAGAATGAATTGTAGATTTGAAAATTTTGGAGCATTGAACCAAATTCAACGTGTTAAAGTGCAATAGATGAACTACAAGATGCATGTATTATCTTCTACATAAATTTTAATGGTTGTATATTCTTAGTGAAGTGTAGGAAAAGACATGTAATTCACATATTTTATAATAAAATCAAGTATACATAGCACAACGGTTTTCTCTTGTAATCGAAGTGAAGTGTTATTTTTATTCTAAATAAAATTATGGCTGCAGGGTTTCATAACCATGACCTAAATATATATCGCAATGGTTCTTTACAATAACCTTTGTTATAGGTACCATGCTACCTAGTTTATCACCACGGTCACACGCCCTTGGTGGAAACCAGCATACATAAAATCACACACTACCTAACAACGGACGTATAACCGTCATTACATGTATATCACAATTGTTGTCATATGTGTTTTTGTAATGGTGCATGTTTTCCAAACGTAGTGAAATGTGAAGTTCATTTTTAGATGGGATGGATGCTATTTTGTGCAATATCTCAGGGTCGTCTTTGAATCCCAACACATATAGTTTAGTGTTTGCAATATCTTCTTTCTTTTTTCTATCTTAAAATTTTTTACTTTGAAGATAAATGTTAAGGTTAAAGCATATCGTTTATCTAATAAAGTGAAACTTAACATTAATCTTCAGTACATGTTTTCAATATACTATATTAGAATCTTCAAAGCCAAAACCCTATAACTTTTTAAGACTGAAATATGGAGTTTGAAGGCGGAATGAGTTATTAGTAAAAAGATGAATGACGTGGGAATTGACCTTTTATAGACAAGTCATTATAACCTTTCACCGCGGTTGAAAAGTGTATCCCTGGTAACACGTATAAGATATCACTACGGTTTTTATTTACATCCACGGTAAAAAGTTTTACTCTTAAATTAAAACATAACAAATTGTAGTTTATTTCCTAAATAAAAAAATAGCGCTCTCGCAAAAACCCTTTAGAACAAAACAACACAACAACAAAGACCAATCCACATATACACACGAACCAAACTACACCATACCAAGTTCGAATCAAATAAGATAAAGGTGAAACTTGCAAGAAGGGTACACAAAAACCTTTTCTTTGATTCTTCTCATTCTTCGTAATTACGATACATGAAATATTTCATCACTATTCATGTTAGAAGGCGTCTTGAGTTTTAATGATGGATGTTGTTATTTTGATTGCGATTGAATGTTATATTTTGTCAAGATATTAATAGTTTTTGTTGTTGTTTAATGTTATATGTTGCTGTGATTGAGTAAGATTGGGATAGTTTTTATGTTATTACGAATGTTGTATATTGATGTTTTAGTTGTTACATTGTTAGTGTGTTGTAAACAATGTTGTTGTTGTTTTCTTATTTTATTATTGTTATATATTGTTTTTACATATTGTATAAAAGTGACTTATATTATATTATTGTATTGAGATTGTTATTGTGTTGTTGAGTATGTTGTACTAATATTATTTTAGATTTTATTTCATATTGTTGAAAAGTGACTTAGTAAGTTGTTGTATTGAGCTTGTTATTTTTTTGCTAAAAATGATGTTGTTGTGTTATTGTATTATTTTATTGTTAAATGATTTTGAAAGCATTTGACATAAATTTTAGAATGTATTGTTGATTGTAGTTGGACGAAAGTCGATAGATTTGGCTCGGTGTATGAAAAAGGAGTTATGGAATTTCTTGAATTCGTGTAGGGATGTCAACTTGCCTCCGTTAGTGGGGATCCCCGTGGAGATTTCCCGTTTGGGGCCCCAAAGACGGGGAATTTTCTCCCCACGGGGACATGGATGGGGAACAAAGTCTCCCCGAAGGCACTTCGGAGACGGGGATGGGGTAAATATCCTCCGCCCCGTGGAGTCCCCGCCCCGCCTAAAATAGCATAATGTCCTTAATTTATGTATAATTTTAAATTATTATGTAAGTTTATTTTTCATTTCATATAATTAATCTTATACACAGATTTAAAATATATATGTATTGTTAGTAAAAGAGTGAGATATAAATTATTATTTCAATATTTTTTTAGTTTGAAATTTTTGTGGTCATGACACTCATTATTTTAGATTAAATATTGTTAAAGCAATATATTTATCATAAAGGAATAATTGTTAAATTTTTTGTGGTTAGTTTTTAAAATAATAAATAAAAAATCATGTTTCTGGATCTCCCCATGAACCTTGGGGATCCGTGGGGACCCGCGGGGATCCGCGCGAACGGGGATGGGGGAGAAAATTCCCCCGTAGCGGGGACCCGAAGCGGGGATGGGGAATAAATTCGAGGGCGGGGATTGTGATGGGAATGTATCCCCCATCCCCGCCCCGCCCCATTGACATCCCTAAATTCGTGGAATATATCTTCCTGACAATAATGGAATCTTTTATTATTCTTGTGCTATATGCGGGAATATCAAAAAAATTGAAATGAACGTAATATTTCATCACCTATGTTGTGACATAGTTTGTCAAAATTATATAATATGAATGTGGCATGCTGAAGTAGATAATAACCAAACTGCGACGTCATAAAGACATGAAGTTGACATAGATATAGATGATTGCCTAGAAGATATGACTCGTGATATTGGAGAATATTCTTTTATGAAGGTCGATATTTATGATACTTATGTAGTGACAAGGATGTACAATTATATAAGGAGTGCATAAATTTTACATGATTATTTGTGGTGTTAAAATTGTTTATTCTAAAGGAAAAAGTGGATGGACAGTTAATGTATCACATAATTGTTTGAATTGCATGCTTCCAAAAGATAACAATTTGGCGGACCATACTAATGAGGGAAAAAATAGTAATAATAGTAAAGCTCTGTATAAATTACTATTTTTGGGTATTGTGACGGCTTTAGCCTTGGGTAATATAAGATCACTTATTTGTTTAAATTATCCATGATGTTTCCAAGGTTTATCCACCTGTAGTATCGTGGGAAGACATGGTTGTAGGTAATTGTTACTGAGGCGGCTTTTATAGAGGGCTTTAGGTTCTTCAGTAATCCCTTGGTAAAAAAGAATTACACACGGCTTTTTCAGTTATCGACGATTTTTAGCCCTGGGTACTGGAAGAATTTATTGTATCGAATGCAAGAAACATAAAGTGTGTCATATATGTGAGTTTAATATGTGCTTCCACCAAACTCAATCTGGAAAAAAGAATAATTTCCTTGGGCATCAAAAACTTATAAAACACAGTCATCCATATAATAGATTGCGAAAGGCTTTTGATGCAGAGTAAGGGTTTGATATCGCTCTTAAGCCTTTATTTGGGAGGAAGTTTATAATAGAAAAAAATACTTTTCTAGAATTCCTCCTACATGTTATTGAATTTCTGCATTTCTCCTTGAATCTCCTTACTGTTTCACCTCTCTTTGTCGTTAGTGGTGGGAAAAAGGGGAAAGCTAGACAAGGATTTAACCTCATTCTATATTTTTTAATTTTTCATCTAAATCTAAGATTTGTGCACCATGTTTCAACAAGTATAGGTGCATTAAATATGCTCTTGTTCCATATTAATTTAATAAACAAAGACAATATTTCGTTTTGTACGCTTTTTTGAGGTTAAAGATTACGAGAAGATGTAAGTGTTATTACATGGTGCTGCCTTCAGTCATCTTCCCCTTAAAGTGAACCATGTAAAAATTTTAAAAAGAATAAATCTCTTAAGTTGGAAAAGAAGAAAAATTCCGTGGTTCCACTTGCATTTTTTCTTATTCTATCAAGGACTCGTGTCCTATATACTTGTTCTTAGTTTCTTAATGGTAGAGATTTGTTTGGTCCTCCATATTTTATGCTTTAGAGCCTTGGTATCAAATTTGGTTTCCAATCCGATGGATGGATTCAAGCTTTAGGTATTGGAGTTTAGTCTAAGCCATCCTTACAAAACCGACTTGTAAGTTAAGAGGTATCACTCTTTATAAACTATTTCAAGACTCTATTTCTAGCCAATGTGAGACTTAGGATTTTTCAATATACACCCTTTCATGCCTAATATTCTTTTTGGACTTGGTGAATGGAATAAATAGTGGGTGGCCCATAGTATGATCTATGGGCTCTAATACTATATTAGAGTTTGTCCCAATTCCTCCTTACCAAATAGGCGTATAAGGTGAGGGGTGCAACTCTATATAAACTAATTCAAAGCTATATCTCTAACCAATGTGAGACATGGGTTTTTCCCAATACAACCTTTCACGCCCAATACTCTTTTGAATTTGGTGCGTGGATATAATTTGTGGATGACCCTGATCCGATCAATAAACTTTTATACGATATTAGAGTTGGCCTTACTCATTCGTACAACACTCTCTTATAAGGTGAGGGGTGTCACTCTGTAAAAACTCTTTTAAAGATCTATCTCCAACCAATGTGGAACTTGGGACTTTTCCTAATACACCCTATCACGCCCAATACTCTTTTTGAGCTTGGTGCATGGATATAAAAGATGGAAGACCCATAGTCTAATCGTTAGACTTTGATGCAATATTAGAGTCTACTTAGTCTATTTGTAACTTGGACCACTTGTTATTTTTGCATTTAGTTATCATCATCGAAATAATATTAATCATTTAGGAATATCAGAGCTTTCTCGATTACTTAATTTGTAAAATAGGGTTCCACAATCTTTAACACATTAGACTAGTAGTTGATTTGTTGGAATATTGCATACATTTCCCAAAGCATCCACAAATGATTTGTTGGATTTGGTCGACGATGGCACCTTTGCACCTTTACATATGGGGTTGAAGATGTAATTTATGGGAACAAGACATGCATTTGACTACAAATATGTGTCCAAATACTCGGTTGTGTCAAGTCATATGCAACAAATATCGTTCCATGGTCCACATGATCAACACTGGTATCCTCTATCCTCAACCCGACATGTTTTCCTACATTGGGATAAAATTGTTTTTTTCAATATTCAACTCAACATCATATATGTTTGTCACCTTTTGCTTGTCTTTTTGCTTTACATTTGCTTTATTCATTTTACCATTTTTGCTTTTACCTCTCTGTTTATTTTTCAATTTTGCTTCTATAACTATTGTCTAAATAACCAATAGCCTTGCTGAAGTGACACAAAGAATGCAAAACTTGGTTTTTCAACCAAGATTTTGTCTTAGTTTTTTGAGTAGTTCGATATCCACTAAGATTCTTACATACTATATGAGACCTCAATCAAAAAGTAATATATGTTAAGTGTAGTTTATACATATTGGAGTGTCAATGCAGTTAACAATGACAAATATGATTTTGAGCCTCCAATATTCACGAGAGAGTCTGTGAATCCTCACCTATATCTGAGAAAGAGTTTGATTAACATTGCTTGGTATGAAGTCTATTGTTCAAGGGAAAAGTTTGAGCACGCCCAAATTCAGATTCCTAGAATTAATTTCCCTAACTTAATATTATAAAAATTAACTCTGAAATTTTAAAATTTATCTTTTATTTTTTAATTCATTTTTGTCTTTTCATTATTCATCCTTCTTTATCTTTTTCTATCTTTTTTTATATGTTTAAGTCATATTTAATATTTTTACTGTCAAATTTCAAATTTTATTTTAATTTTTTTTTTGTCATTTTATTCTCCATCCATCTTTATCTTTTTTTTATTTATGTTTAACTCCAAATTTAAAATGTTTAAAATTAATTCTTAAATTATGAAATTTATCGTAATTTTGTTTCCTTTTTTGTCTTTTCATTCATCATCCATCTTTATCTCTTCCCGATTTTATGCTTGACTCAAAATTTGTATATATTTGTAACTTCTTTTTCTTTCTCCTTATATCATTTTTATTCCAAAAAAGTTAATTTTAAGCCAATTCTAAATTTTAAAATTTATTGTAATTTTAATTCTTTTTTGTCTTTTCATTATTCATCCATCTGTATCTCTTTTTTTTTTTATGTTCGACTCTAATTTAAAAATTTTATTCTTAAATTTTAAAATTTATTCTAATTTTTAGTTTTATTTTTATGTATTTCCATTCTTTATCACTTTTTATTTTATTTTTAACTCTAAATTTAAATTATTTAAAAATAATTTTAAAATTCTAAATGTTATCTTAATTTTTATTATTTTTTTGTCTTTTCATTCTTCATTCCTTTTTATCTCTTCCTTATTTTATGGTTGACTCAAATTTAAAATATTAATAATTAATTCATAAATTTTATAATTTATATTTTTTGCCTTTTCATTATTCATCTTTCTTTATCTATTTCTTTTCTTTTTTATGTTTCTCTCCAAATATAATATTTCAACTTTAAAATATTTAAATTTATTCTAATTTTTTATTTTTTTTTACTTTTAATTCTTCATCTTTATATGTTTCTTATTTTATGTTCAACTCCAAATTTAAAATGTTTAAAATTAATTCCAAAATTATGTAGTTTATCTTAATTTTGTCTTTTCATTAATCATCCATCTTTATCTCTTTTTTTATTTATTTTATGTTTAACTCCAAACCAAATTTAAAATGTTTAAAAATAATTCTGAAAAATCTAAATTTTTTCTTAATTTTATTTTATTTCTTGTCTTTTCATTATTTATCCATCTTTATCTCTTCCTTATTTTATGTTTGACTCCATAATGTTACTTATCTTTATTCATCTTTATCTCTTCCTTATTTTATGTTTGACTCCATAATGTTACTTAAATAAGATAAATTTAAATTCATATTTTTCTTCTGTCTTACTTAACTTTATGTTTTATGTTTGTATCTCTTCCTTAATTTATTTTTGATATTTATTAATAAATATATATATATATAGATCAAATATATTAATAAATTTATAAAATAAATTTTCTTTTATAATAAAGATCGGAGGGGACATTAGACAATGATATTAATTAAATAAAAAATAATAATTTTGTATTTTAATTTAGACATAACTTGGATATGCTTGCTAAACAGCATAGACTCATTAATTGAGTTGGGAAAATTTTGAATACTACATTTTTTCATAAGAAAAAACGAATATATGCTAATAATATTAAATATTTTTATACTGTCAACCAATAATAAACATGTATTTAATTAAAACACGCTTTTAATTTTAAATGATATGAAATGACAAGTAAAAAAATTTAATTGATTGTATTTGTAACGTTGGTTTACACTCTTTATGCATTACTTTTAAACTCTTTTTTTAAAAATCTTAAAGCAATATTTGTTTAAGTACTTTAATTGTTTTAATAATTAGGATGGTTAATCATTTAAATAATATTTAAAGAGGACATTAAATAAAATAAAAATAAAATAATAAGTCGCTTAATTGTTACGACAAAAAGTTAGCAGTCATCCCTTCTTATAAATTAAGGAGCCTTTTGATAGAAATCATAATCAAAACACAATTGAAAAATCAAAGTTAGACTTATCGAAATTAAGATGTCAAGCCAGAAAACTGTCGGTGTAATGTTGGTCTTATGCATGGTGATGACGACAACATTACATGCAAGTGAAATGGATGATGTATCATGTTCAGAGGCAATTTTATCTCTATGGCCATGTCTACCTTTTCTGGAAGGTTCTCTTCCACCAACACCGTCTGCTGATTGTTGCACTGGAGCTAAAAATTTGTTCAATAAGGCAAACACAACTCCTATTAAGAGAAAGGTCTGCGAGTGTCTCAAAGATGCTTCTACTAAATTTGGAGTTAAACCAGACAGGACTGCACAACTTCCACAACTTTGTCACATTCAATTGCCTTTTCCAATTGGTCCTTCTACTGATTGTAGCAAGTATGTTTCTCTTCCTCTTTTCTTATTAACTCATACACACTAAAATATTTTGTTTTTCTATATTACTATTACTATTACTATTCTAATTTATTTATTTTAAAAACCTCCAGGATTGAATGATTCTACATTAGGATTAGATCGTGATGAATAAGACTTGAAGAACTGCATGGAGGAGTTTTTATTTTGTTAATCTTTCTATAATGAAAAGTTAGATTATATCAATAAGCCGTCTGAAAAAGTTGATGTATTTTTAGTGAAATTTATAAATGGAAAATAAAGTCATATTTTTATTATCTATTTTTTATTTTTAAGGGGTTATTGCTTGATGCTTGGTAAGTAGAAAGTGCGTTATTTAGGGAAACAAATTTTGACAACTTTTGTAAGTAAACTAAAATAATATATTTATTCAAACTAAAGATTAAATAAAATACTCCAAAGCAGAGTTTGAGTCAACTTTTTGCATAAGTTCTGCCGTAAGTAGTTCTTTCCTACCACTTTGTTGACTTTTTTGGTTAATAGTTTTATTCAAAATTATAATCTTTTATAAAATTTATTTGATGAGGACATAATTATTAAGGATGATAAATAATCAATTTAAGGACTAAGAGGATCAATGACAAAAGCATATGCACCAATCGTTAGTTGGTTCAATGGTGATTGGCGCTGAATTTGGTAGGGAGAGCCACGGTTATGAACCAAAAAAAAAATCATATGCCAAAAATGATAAGAAAATATAATATAAATTTTGATAATTAACATAGAAACAAGATCAACATTACAAGATTTGGATGAGAAAATTGTCATTTGTATAACTCCATCACACGAAGAAAAGTTTTTTTATTCTTTTATTTTCTAACCTAAGTTGTGATTAAGTTTGCATCGGATTTTGGTGTCCTTTCCTTTGAATTTTTTGTTTTATTTCTTCTTTTTTTTTTTACTTTCTATATTTAAAGAAAGACAATAATTCTATGTGCAAGTCCATATATATGAAAAAATTATTAAAAAAACAAGTTGATTTTTAGTAAAATATTTCTTTTTGAGAATAGTGAGTTAAACTCATCTTTGGTTTTGGATTGAACCAACATTGTTCTTATCAAGAATTCACAATTTTAGTGACTATAATTCTATTAGGTTTATCTCCTTCTAGGATTAGAAGAGTGACATCTCCCATGTGCAAATTTTTCATCCATTTTTTTTCTTTTCGCGGTCTCTTGTTATAAAATTCACCAATACATCTATTTGCCAATTAAACACCTTAGAGAAGTAGAAGCTTTTCCCTCACTTGTTTCAACCTCGTTCCTGCTGGCAAGCGGTTAGAAAAACAAAACGAGTACCGAAATGCATTATGCAAAAACCTGATCGGGCGGACCGTCCAGCTTGATACCACTATGTAACACCCTAAATCCTGAAACTTTATGTTTTATGTTTGTAATAGTTTTAAAGAAAGATGTTGTTATTTTGATTGTGATTGAATGTTATATTTTGTCAAGATAATAATTTTTTTTGTTTAATGTTATAAGTTGTTGTAATTGAGTGAGATTAAGATAGTTTTTGTGTTATTAAGAATGTTATCTATTGTTGTTGTAGTTATTACATTGTTATTGCATTTGATATAAATTTCATAATGTATTATAGATTGTAGTTGGATAAAAGTCGGTAGATTTATCTTGGTCTATGAAAAAGGAGTTATGAAATTCCATGAATTCCGGGAACAAAACTTCCTGATAATAATAGAATCTTTTATTATTCTTGTGTTATATGCGGGAATATCAAAAAATTTAAAAAGAAAATAATATTTCATCACCTATGTTGTGATGTAATTTGTCAAAATTATATAATTTGAATGTAGCATGCTAAAGTAGACAAAAACCAAACTGTGACGTCATAAACACATGAAATTGATATAGATATGAATGATCGACTAGAAGATATGATTTGTGATGTTGAAGAAGATTTTTTTATGAAGGTACATATTTATGATACTTATTTAGTGACAAGGATGCGTAATTATATAAGGAGTGTACAAATTTTACACGATTCTTCATGGTGTTAAAAAAATGAAAAGACAACAATATGTTTTATGTTTGTATTGTTGAAGTTAGATAGGTAAAATTTAATATTTTTAATCATAAAGTTTAAGTAATTTAAATATATTGATTATTGAAACAAATATATTTTCATTCTTCGTCCATCTTAAAATTTCCTTAATTTAATTCTTTTTTCTCTTTTCATTTTTCATCCATCTTTATCAGTTCTTTATTTTATGTTTGACTCCAAATTAAAATATTTAAAATAAAATCTAAAATTTTAAAATATATTTTATTTTTAATTCTTTTCTTTTTCTTTAATTCTTACTTTTTTTTTTCAAAGCGTGCTCAATGCTATGACCACTTATAGGATGCAAATATACCTTATGCCTAAGAAAGTCATTCACCATATATGTGATGTCTACAGGAGCTTCTTATGGTGTGGTAGGGAGGGCATCAGCAGAAGATTCCCAATTGTGTGGAATTCTATTTGTGAGCCTAGGAAAGTTTGGGGCTTAAACTTGGTGGAGTTGTTCAGTTGGAATAAAACTACTATCATAAAGCTTTCGTGGAATCTTTAGGCCAAAGATGATAAGATGTTACATCTTGGCGTGTTCCTAGCAATTGCTCTTGGATCATAAAAAGATGATGAATTATAGAGATGAGTTAGAACATAGCAGTTATTGGCACACTGCTAGACAGACGGGGATATAAAAAACGAAACTTATGTACCAAGAGCTGCGAGGTGAGAAACCTCTTATCCGATGGTACAAAATGTTCTTTAATAATGCAGCGAGGCCTTGTGCCAAATTTAATCTTTGGCTTTTTATGTGGGATAGACTGCCTACAAAAAGCAGACTTTCTCGTTTTGGTATGGTCACATATGGTTACTGTGCCTTCTGCAAGGAGGAGGAAACCCATGATCATCTCCTCTTTGTATGCGAATTTACTAGCAATATTTGGAAGAGCATTCTTGCTTGGATTGGTATTCACATGGACCCTAGAGAGTGGAATATGGAGAAGGCTTAGCTAAGTATAGAATCAACAAAGAAAGGCTGGAGACGGCTCATTCTCAAGGTTGCTATTGCGGAAACGATCTATGCCATATGGAACTTACGCAATGCAATCTTCTTCAAAGACAACATCATTGATGAGGACCTTCAGTGCAAAATCAAAGCCAATGTTATTGTTAGATGTAGTGTGATCCCTAAGCTCTCTAACCATGTAAACCTAGATGAGCTTAGCCTAAGATAGTCTTGTGCTTGTTTGTGATTGTGATTTTTTAATTTTTTGGATTTCCTGGAACCTATGGGATCAGTGTAAGCTTAACTGCTTCTTCAAATATGTGATTGTGACATATTTAACCCTAACTATTTTTTAACATATTACTTTTTTGATAAATAAATTCAACTTACGTATATGAGTATATTACAATCTATTTGAACACATAAATATTTAAAGAATTACCAAAAATAAAAATTCAACAAAGACCAAATATAAATAATTAAGTAGGATTTTACAAGATGGATGACAACATCGATGAGGATAAAAAAAAACTCTTGGTTTCACCATTATTTAGTGAAAACAAAACTCTTAGAACTGCATATTTTCTCCAACCTTGCATACAACATTCTAATGTTCTTCCATCCAATTTCCATATTTCCTCTAAAGCTACCAAAAAGTTGCCACTAGAAATAAGGTACAATGGATAGAGAGCACCCATTGATGATTGAAAAAAATAGGTCAAAAGGTTACGACTAAACTTCAAATATTTATGATTACAAATTGGAATATTCCATGCAATCAAAACTTCTAAGTATGAAACCAAAATGGACTACAAGTTGATTCTAGAACTTACTAATGGATGGTGTTCCAATAAAAATACATTTATTTTCCCTTAGCGAGGATCAACAATAACATTCTTCCTAAAGCGGTTACGGCTTCCTTTGTTTCTATGATTCCTAAGAGGGAAAATTCGCAAGGCATTAATGAGTTGAGACCTATTTATCTTGTGGGTTGTTTGTATTGTCTCATTTTTAAGCTTTTGGAGGAAATATTCAAAGTGGTTATTAAGAAGTTAGTTTCTCCTTCTCAAACGGCATTCATTGAAGGGATGCAAATGGTGGATGGAGTTTTGGTTTTGAATGAGGTGTTGGATTATGCTAAAAAGTTCAAGAAGGAGTGTTTAGTGATGAAGGTGGACGTCAAAAAGGCTTATGATTGTGTCTTGGGATTACTTGCATTACATTCTTTATAGAATGGGTTTTCGTTTTAAGTGGTTGTCTTTGTTGGAAGCTGTAGCGGTTAAACTAGTGAGACTAGAGTCATTGGAAAGACTTAGCTCATTTTAAACAGAGTCGCCACCGTGTTTTATTGTTTCCAAAAAGGAATGGGTGAAAGAGCGAATAAAACCCACAGAAGTTTTTAAAATCAAAACTAAAGAACTTATCAGAGTTCTGGCTACGAAGGGTTTGTTATACAAGGGGAAGGTTTTAAACACCCCTCATATCCATGGTACTCCATGGGAACCTCTTTGTTCTCTTTCTTTTGTTATTTTGTTTGTACATATGTCTTTAAAAATCCTATGTAAAATTGTTTAAAATAGAGGGTGGGAATGGGAAGAGAAGTTTTTGAAAGTGAGCTCGATAAGATATCGCGTCTTAGGCCTACATACCCCTTAAGTGCAACAGGGAAGTCAGAGCTTCTGTAGTTCCTCTTTTAAAAAGGAAAAAAAGGGGCTAAAGTGGTCAAAATCTTTTTGGTTGTGAGCTTTAAAATAATCACAAGGTATTTAATAGGAGGGTTAAGCTTTAAAATACTTAACAAGTTAAAAAGGGATTAGGCTTTAAAATACCTAATAAGTTTAAAAGGGTAAGCTTTAAAATACTTAACAAATTTTAAAACTAAAAAGAAAAAGACCAAGCTTTAAAATACAAGTTCAATGGGTTAAGAGAAGTTTCACCGGAAATAATTCATCTCTTAACACCAAGGTTTAAAAACAAAGGATCACGTTTTAACAAGATCAACTGATTAAGAATAGTTTCACTGGGAATAATTCTATTCTTAAAACCAAGGTTTCAAAACAAAAGGGGTTTGGTTAAGCTTTAACAATACTAAACCATAAACAAATGAAAAGCTTTAATAATACTTAACACAAAAATAACAGAGATTGGAAAAGAATTTAAGTACCTTGACAATTTAGTCAATATCATTCCCATCCTTTTGGAAAAAACAACAAACTTAAGCAATTAACAATGAATACCTCAAGTGTGTGGGTGATATCATGTGGCACAAGCAAACAAACATGTGAGTATGATAATCAACAAAGATAATGGATATTTAAATCTAAACCCTTGGATTCAAATCATGTATGAATGATGAATGATTAATGTGATGATTAAACATTGGGTTAGATAAACAAAATAATAACAAGTACCAAATCACATGGATATAAAATCAACAAGTATATGTACAAGACAAGGTTTAACATTTAAGTACAAAGCATGGATTAGAAAATCAACAATTGTGAACAAAAACAAAGATTAATAATTAAGTACAAGACATGGATTAAAATCAACAAGTATGTACAAAAATAAACATGGATAAACAAAGATGTTTCCCTTTGAAGGCCAGAGTTCAAGAGTTGGTTAGATCAAAGATGCTATCTTTTAAGAATGTTGGTCCCAATGTTGTCACTAATCCTTTGCCCAACCAGAGTGGCTGAAGACGAGTCAAAGGCAATTATCTTCCTAAAGCCAAGTGTTTCAGACGGGATAGCTCATCCATGTTGCTGATTAGTCACTAGGCCTTGTTTCTTTACTGTTTGCATTTCCTTAATTGTGTTGTTTACTTTTAGACTTTGTTTGTTTATGAATGGTGATTTTAATGAAATGAGCATCGTATGTTTGAATTCATTTTCATCTACTATGTCTATGTTTATGCTTCTTTTACCAAAAAAAAATTCTATTTTGCTTTCTCTATCAAACTTGTGTTTTATGCAAAGACTGGAGGGAGGATGATGACAACGAAATACCCAGGTTGTTAAACTGTATGCTTTCAAATAAAACTTTGCTGACGATGTACAGGCATTGTTTCAATTCCCAAACACTGGAGAAATAAGGAAGTTAATCCCTCGTCAACCCCTTTGAGCCTAGAAGTTGGTGTTTTTTTTCTATACGAAATAACCCACATTTTAACCCGGGGCAGGGTAGTTCCCAGTTAATTTGGTTGTGCATTCTATTTTAAGAGAATCATTCAATACACCTTTCAACAAGTGTTTTAATCACAAGCTTTCCTCCGCATACATCAAAGAAATGTTGGAGACGCCAAGCAAAAGCCAATGATGGGTCATTATAATCATTAAGCAGGATAGTCACTATCTTTCAAAAAAAAAGTATCAAAAAAGAAAATCAAAGAAAAGTCTGCTAAGTCAAAATCAAAAAATGACTTAGGCAAAAATTAAGGCATCCCGCTGACTGTAAGTTCAAAATAAACAGTTCAGGCAAAAGTTAGGGATATCAAAAGGAAAAAAGGAGAGATAAGTCAATAAATTCTTGAACCACAAAATGTTGTGACTATCAAAAGGAAGAAGTGACTGCCATCTCTAAGTTTTCTTGGCTTGTGAACTTTCATCATTACAACAGATAAAATTGCAGAAGTCTCTTAGAACCTGAATGCATATTTTGAATTAACTGAGTTTAGGACTGAAGATCATCACGAAGATGGGGTGGGTTACAAAAATTTTGAGCCTTATACCTTTTATTTTTATACCGTGAACCTGACCACGTTACAACCTTCAAAAGCCCTAATTGAAGCAAGGTTTATTTTGAAAGCATACTACAACAAGGTTGCGTAAGCTGACTCCCAAGAGATTTACCAATCATTTATCTTGATGCCATATCTTTGCTTTATCTTTTACTTTGGTTGTCTTAACCTTTGTGTTTTGAACAGTGATTCCATTTTCTTTACAAAGTGACTTTGATTTCAAAAATATGTTTTGAGCATTGCACTAAAATTACCATTCTTGAATGAACATTTTATTTGCAAGTAAGCACTCATCTTCTAGGAAGTTCAAACAGTCGAGAAACTTGGTCAGTGATCCTATCAGGGGCACGTTACTTTAAGATCCTGTTGTTCATATGTTTAATCAAGATTTGTTGATCAGAATATCCTCTTCAAGATGTATACTATGGCAAGTCTTCCCAACATTCATTTCAAGAGTTGAATATGTGATAAGTTCATCCCCAACATAGTTCAACTGAAGCCATGATCAGTTAACTTGCAACAATTATTCAATCAGGGGCAATATTCTTCAGCAATCCCCAAGCACAGTTTATCAGTCCTTCTCAAAGGATCATTTGTTTAAAACAGTTATCAGTGTGACAAGAAGTTTGCTCAAGCCTCTTCCTAAGCAGATTTTTTTAGAGTTCCCGTGTTGAGGAATCAAAGCTCCAATCTTGCCTCACAAAAGAGTCAATCCTAGTTGTCATAAATAACTACATTGCATTGAGCATTCATCATGCATAGAAAAAAAATTCAACATCATGCATAGAAACAAATTCATGCTCATTTATATTTTTCCAAGTCTTGTTGTTATCAACATCTTACCTTGAGATCAAAGTCCAACTTACTTGGCATTGACCTTTAATAGTGTTCAATCACACTTTACTCTTGATTGATCTTTATTTATATTCAATCATGTTTTACTCTTGATGTTGTTTGATCGTGCTTTACTCTCGGTGGGTGTCTCAATCATGTTTTACTCTTGATGACCTTTGATATTGTCCAATCATGTTTTACTCTTGATTGTCTTTGATACTATTCAATCATGTTTTAGTCTTGATTGCCTATGATGTTATCCAATCATGGTTTAATCTTGATTGCTTTTGATACTATTCAATCATGTTTTAGTCTTGATTGCCTATGGTGATGTTCAATCATGTTTTACTCTTGAATGCCTCTGTCAATTTATACTCCTTTCCAAATTCATTCATGTTTTACTCTTGAATTATTTCTGATATGGGTTCCAGAGATTTTTCTTTCTAAACGTCTCTGTTGATTTCCTGTCCAAAGTTCCTTTCACGTTTTACTCTTGAAAGCTTCTGTTGACCGTTTCTTTCTTTTGTGAAGTCCGATTCTATTCCTAGATGACTTATACCTTTTATCCAACGGAGTCTGTTTACTTCTCCCCTGTGGTGTCCTGTTTCCATCTCGTGGAAATCATATGCATTCATAATCATAAGCATTATATTGCATCTCAGGTTCAAAAATTGTGTTTATATATATATTTAAGTCTCTTCAATCACGTCGAAACGAAGATTTACAATCTTCACATCTCCGGATAGAAGAAACTTAAATAGGGGCATCTGTTGCACCCCAATTTGTGACCCGCATCCTATGTATTCATTTACATTTCATCTGAAAATCATCAAAAAATATATATGCATGTTTACTTTCATTTATGCATCTTGTGCGATTTTATGTTCATTTTGTACTAACCATCTTTGATTTGTAATTTTAATGGAGATTAAATCTTGTTTTAGATTGATTTCTTATTAAAATTATAATCAAGTTTTTCTATTATTGTTTGTTTTATGTTTCATTTTAATAGGTGGTGCAAATAAAGCAATGAGGTCCATTTACTTCAATCCAAGGCCCAAAGTTCTAGTCCATTGGTCCATATTTTATTTGATGAAGTCATGAGATTCAAAAAGAGGTCCATTTGATACAAAATCTTAAAGCCAATCTGTGCTTGGTCCAGCGGTCCTTAAGCCAAAAACGTTGCAGCTCATTTGTAATTGCATCAAAAAGTCATGTTATCAGTAACAAGGCAAAGAGTCCAAGTGACATCAGTAAAATCCATTCATATTAGCAGATAAAACAAAAACAGATATTTTCTCAAAATTCTTGAGTCACGATTTCACCAACTCACACGCTTCAGCAAAGTTCACACGGATTATCCCACAAAATCAGTGATTCATTCTTATCCCCTGATCATCACAATCTCTCTTTTACCCTCATTTCGGTTGCCTATATAAACACCTCATGATTCAGTAAAAAGGGAGGAGAAAAATGTAGTGAAACGCTGCCAAAATGATCTCAAACTCTCCTCCAAAGCTAATTTCCATCTGCAACCTTCTTGCCTTCAAATCACAGCTTCTCAACCTCCATTAATATGCAATAAACTTCCCTTCTAAACTAACCTCCAAATTTCATAAACTCTAAAATTCTGCTCAAACCTTCATCCAATTCTTCTTCATTTACCTGCAAAAATCTCAGAAAACACAAAAAATAAACCAAAGCTCACCTCCAATTCATATCAGAGCTGCATCACTTACAAACTTCAACCATCGATTCAACAACTTCTTCCAAACCATCTCATACCATAATCCAAAACCGAACTCTGCACTACATCTTCCCTTCATACACATTTCATAAAATCTGCAAAAAATTTCAAATCAACAACCTACCTTCAATTCACCATAAAATTCACCTACTTTCATACTACTTTCAAAACCTCCATTTAGATCTCCATCAGTGTATCACCGCTTCAGTCTCATCTTCATTCTTCTGCCTTAATCCACCCTTCATCTTTAAACCTTCCTCACTTTGCCGTTGTTGTTTGTTTTGTAGAAATAAAAAAACGAAAGAGAAGATGTTGTTGTTGTTCGCTAAGAGCAGAGAAGAGAGAGTTCAGTTTCAAGTTTGGTTTTCCAGAAGAAAAAATACGTGAGGGAGAGAAGCTAAGAGGCGCTGCCTCTTTTTGTGTCTTAGGGTTTTCAAAACCCAACCTTGTTTTGTTAAGAGATGGATCCGGGTCATCTTGACCCGACCCGGTCCACTCTCCCTTTTTATTTTTATTTTCAGCTTTTAACATTATTGGGCTACTGCACCCTCCATTCATATTTTAAACCCCCTGGCCCATTCAATTAATTCTTCTTTTTACTAATTTTCCTTTAACTTTTTCTATAAATATTTTTTATGAGATTAAGTGTTTTAATTTTAAACATAGGATTTTAATTTTCTTTTCTAATCCTTATTAAAAATGACAAAAAATATGTTTTTAAGATTAAAAGTTTTCTTTTAATATTTTCATATGTTTATAAGTGTGTTTTTTTATTTCTTGTTAAAACAACAAAAAAAATATATTAGATGCATATTTAAGTTTGTGTTTCTAATTATTTTATCTTTTCATGAAAAATCACAAAAAAAGAATGAATTAAGTTTAATTTGTTTTATATTTATTTTTGTATATTATTTGATATTATTTCTTATCTTTTTTCCTTTGTCCCGAATCAGAATAAAAGATCAACTATGGCAGAGATTGTATGCAGTTGATTTAAGACTTTTGGAAATTTATCGTGTAGTCGCTATGATTCTATCAAGCTTCTGATAAATTTTCATTTACTTTAAATCCGAGATCATCATTCACTCACCATCGATCTTCACTAACATCGTGAATATACTTGACTAGCTTCAAGATGATTCACGTGCTAACATACTAACAATTGACTTTAATTTCCGCATTTTATTATATTGTTCTTTATATTTCTTGCTTTATGCTTTATTTTATTACTTATTATTTATGTTTTTGTTATTTTTTCTTTGTCCATTTGGACATATTATTTATATTTCTGTTATTTTTTCTTTGTCCATTTGGACATATTATTTATATTTCTGTTATTTTTTCTTTGTCCATTTGGACATATTATTTATATTTCTGTTATTTTTTCTTTGTCCATTTGGACATATTATTTATATTTCTGTTATTTTTTCTTTGTCCACTTGGACATATTATTTATATTTCTGTTATTTTTTCTTTGTCCATTTGGACATATTATTTATGTTTCTGTCATTTTTTCTTTGTCCATTTGGACATATTATTTATGTTTCTGTTATTTTTTCTTTGTCCATTTGGACATATTATTTATATTTCTGCTATTTTCTCTTTGTCCATTTGGACATATTATTTATGTTTCCGCTATTTTTTCTTTGTCCATTTGGACGCTATGTTTATGTTTCCGCTATTTTCTTTTTGTCCACTTGGACCATACTTTACTTTTATGCTAAAACACTAATAAACAACAAAAATCTAGAAAAAAACGCTTAAGGTTCTCTCTTGGACTACTGGTTACTATCCCTAGCATTTTGGAGATTCGGACTTATGGACTTAGTGCCTCTGGACCCTTATTCTGTTATTACTCTGTGGTTGTTCTGTCTGGCATTGGATTGTTGTCTGTTTGCGTATGCAGGTATTTCCTTGAAAGTCCTTGATGGTTAATTCCAAGGCATTGAGATAAGGATTTTACCCAAAAATAGCCGTTACTCTGCCCGATTTTCATCAAAATTTTAATGTGCTTAATGCAAAGTGGTGCTAAAGATAATAAGTTCATCTGGATCCCCAAGTGGTAATGCGTCGGTCAACTGTTGGTTTCTTATTTTGGTCAGATCATTCCCTCCTTAAACTTTTATTTTATGCACTAGGTTAGCCTCTTCATCTCCTCCACTTCTTATATTTTCAAAATCTTCTTCCTTTTTTTTCCAAAATCTTCTTATGTTTGTAAAACCTCTTTTTAAAACCTTTCTTAAAAATGTCTTTTGCCCTTAGTGGCTTTTCTGCAAAAGTTTAGACACGATTAATTGTTGTAGTGAGTTGCGATACCCCACGATTTTGAAATTGATTGATATAATGAGATCTTTTCTGCGTGAGAGAGCTAGTGGCATACTCGTTGATTTTATCCGAGTTGGAGCCCTTCTTTCATTAGCGATGCAAAGAACTAATTTGTTCTCATGCTCAAGATCAATGGCCGAGTATTTCTCTCCGACGATGATAAAGTGTTTATTCGTTTTTTTAAACCGTTTTCCCTTTTAAGCGGAACTACATTAGCTCTGACTTCTCCATTGCACCGAGGAGGTATGTAGGCACAAGGCTTAATGTCTTGCCGAGCTTATTTCAAAAATCAAACAAGAGAAAAAGTGATCTAAGCAAAATTAAGAGCCCATGGATAACCATGGATACAAAGGGTGCTTAAAACCTTCCCTTTGTATAACCAACCCCCCGAACCCAAAATCTGTCAAAAGGTCTTTTTCTGTTCTTTTATGCCTTTCCTAATATATTTGGATAAAATAAAAGTCGGTGGCGACTCTTGCAAAAAAAATAAAAAATAATTAAAAAAAGAGAAAGAGCAAGGAGTCAGTTCGCCTAAAAAAAACCGAGTTACAGTTGTCAAGGTTTGTTTTTCCTGCAGATTCTTTTGACACTATTTGTAAAAGTGTTATTCCTATTACAATACATTTAGCCCATGGAAATAGAATATCTCTTGCACATGCTATTTAGCTAGTATTTTTATGGATTTGAGTTTGCTAAAGAACATCATTACAAAATACGCAACTACAGGCATGAAAAGTTTCAAAGTTACTATTTGGTCTCCTTTTCAATGGGTTTAAATACGAGCTTTAGAGAGGTTTCTTGCTCTTAATCCACGCCCTTATAAAATAGGACATGGTTTATCAATGGTGGTTACATCCGGTGGAGTTAAAGTATTAAAAAATAAACACTTGAAAAGGACTTGGATTGTGCAGGATTTTCGAAATGGTTTTGTGTGGCAACCATACGAGAATTCACCATCTGTTGAGTTTTATAATCACTACAAAAAACGGTCTCCTGCCACGGCCAAGAAACCGAGGCTATATGTAAAATAATCATGGCGTAACACTGAGGCCACGGTTTAGCCACAAAAATCCAACTGTGGGTTATGTGGGTGTAGCCTAAAGTATAGTCCACGGTTTTTTGGTATATACCATGTTTTTTTGACATCCGTGGCTTTTATAGGCCACGGTTTAAGTAGTTTGATTAAGGCCGCGGTTTATATTTGCCATGATTACAGAACTGTGGCCATATGGTAAAACCACGGTTTTAATTTAACGTTTAGCATTCAGTTTTGGTTCAAGGTATAGCCATAGTTTGGTTATGACCACAGATTTAAAACCGTGGTTATATTTTATGCATTATAAACCATTAATCTTGCCACGGTTTATTTCTGTATCATTATATATATATATATATATATATATATATATATATATATATGTAGGCCATTATTTGAAGAAAGCTAATGTTCTTTATATAAGAATCATTTCCTGTGTCAAAATTATATTAAATCATCAAATTAAGATGCTTTGCAATACTCTTTCTTAAATTTCATGCAACCACCCCTTCAATTCAAACCATTCCTAAACCATAAAACATTAGTGTCTTATCTATATACATTACATGCATATCATAATTTATATACATTACATGCATATCAGAAGTCAATATTCAATTTCAAGAAAACTAAAATTGTCAAGAACAGTGACAAAATGATGCTATAGTCCTTATGTTGGTTGTCGAATCAGATGCAAAAGCGACAAGGTCTGAATGATGCTATAGCAGAGTAGTTGCCTAAAAATCCTTTGGCATACTTGGCTTGAATGAGACCACCTATGAATTGGCAGAGCATCCTAGCCAATGCCACCAAACCCACTCTCTAGTTGACAAACATGCTAATAATTGTTGCTATAAATATGAAGCAAACACACTGCATAATCACAAACATGAGGTCAGCAAACTAGTACAAAAACAAGTCAAAATCTAACACCAAACTATTAACTATTAGTTTAGCAAACATAAGATAAGATTGATCGTATACAAATTGAGGACCGAAGGTTTATTAACATCAAAATCTAACACCAAGTGAGTTTCTTGCCATTGGATACCATGTCCACTTGTAACATTCTCCCAACATCAAGGGGGTTAGGAGCATACATTGATTTGTCGGCACCTGATAAATAAAGATGATATGCATATATCTTTTATGCCGAGACGTGCTATATTTTCAGATGAGAGGCGATACCACTGAAACGAACATTTTGATACCTACAGCACTTCATTCGAGCACGGCTTGGTAGAGAAGTAGGTTTCTTGAATTCATATAAACAAACAACTTAAGCAACAATATCCAATATCACTAAAAGGAAATATTGCATGAACAAAAAGGATATATTGAAACATGATGATGTAATGAAACAATAATCAACTTATACTAGAAAGTTCTTATATTTATCATGCGAAGAAATTTTTGAAAATAGAAGATGCATAAGACAAGGTGCCTTATATACCTGAACAAGAGCATCAGGTTGAGACTCGAATATTACCAGGAGGACACCAAGAGGACACAATATTTTCTCCAAGACGAGGTCATCTACTAGCTGAACACGTATAATAGCAATCAGAACTGTCTAAATGATTAAACTTATTTTTTGTCAAAATCTGTCACTAATTGTTTATCTTAGTTCAAGATTAGTGAACATAAGTTACAAAATCCATTTCAGAATTTTTCATTTAATCAAATACTAGAAAGATAAACATTTTTTTATCCAAGTGGCAAGAAGCTATGTTATTCTTACATAAGGTTTGGGATTCAAGTTTTGTGGATATAAAAATACACACGGAAAAATTTTTGCCCCTTTATGAGTCAACCTAGCTCGGCTCGTATTATTTAAAGGATCTAGACCAATAAATATTTGAGTTTGGAGGATAATAGCATCCTTCAAATGAATGAAAAGGGGTTTTGATCTGACCTCAATTCTCTTCAAAATATGGCCAATTGGTTCTTCCATATCTGCCAGCATGTGCACAGACTTTACAAGACTAGAGATCTGTTAAGTACAAAATCAAAGTTCAGATAAAACACATGCTCACATTTATTAAAAATCGTGTTTTGGATTGTGAGGAATCAGTGTTAGACAAAGGGAATAGTCAAAATCTGGGTGTTGTATCCTTTAATTTTTACTCCAGTATATGCAACCAAATTAAGCTCTTGCCTTCTCAGGCTTCAAGGTTAGACGTGATATCAGAGACTTTTCATATCCGACTTCCGACGCATCATCAATATCAGCATCATTCTCTAACCTTATCAACTTTTTGTTTTTCTCCAATGCATCGGCCACGGCCAGCAATATTTCTCTCCTTTCTTCATATTTTAGGGCCTGAAAGCCAAAAATATCAATATAATTCAAATGACCATCCTACATCAGATCACTGTGTTGGAAAGAAAGCATGTAAACAAGGTCATTGTAAAATTTCTATATTAGTCCTTAAAAAGTTATCATTACTAAACTTGTAATTAGAAAAATACAATGAGTCACCAAGCTCATTTTTTACCCCTATAGTTTTCCATGAAGGTGAATGTGATAATATTTTAAACTTTAATGGACTTAAGAGCTAATATATGCAAGAACAATTTACATGTTTTCTCATTATATAACTGTTTTTACCTGAAGACGTCTAGAACTATTACGTGCTGCAACTGCCATTTCATGTGCAGTCTCTTTCATTAGGAAACTAAAACAAAGAAAAACTCATCATGATAAGCTTGAGGCGACTTAGCTCGTGACATCATGGTTTCAGATGCTTCCTTGGCTGCAACGTAATAGCCCGGTTGAGGACACTTAAGCTAAACTTAACACCATTCAATGATAAGTTTAGTGACAAATTGTACTAATGGAATTGTTGTCATTATCATACCTGTAAGGAGAAAACAGTCAATATTTAAATTTTTAGAACTTAAACTAAAAAAGTGATTAAATGAAAGCAAGAAAAAGAAAACCTACCTATGAAGAGAATAATGATAAGGATAGTGATGAGCCAGTAAGGAAAAACAACACTAAGGGCAACACCAACAGTGATACCAAGCATAAGCATAGGTTGAAAAAGAAGAGCTAAATGATAATCCATTATCAGAACATCTTTCGTTGGATGACGAACTCTTAGGTTATAAAACACAGACGAAGTCGATGCTCCCATTATCATACCTTAAACACAACAACAACTTACATAAACAACTTCATCTTCATCAACTTCATAAACAAAACAAATCATTAAAAATGGACAATGATATGGTTTGAATTCTTACATTTGGAAAGAGCTGCAGAAGACTTTGTATCGAAACCGATAATAAGAGTAAGCATAGGAACAAAAATGCCACCACCACCAACACCACCAACAGTTCCAAACGCAGATCCTAGAAAACCAATAACTGTCGCGAAAGCAAGTCTCCAACTAGCTTTCAGTTCCTGAAAAACAAACACAAGAATCAGTTCGTGAAAGAAACAGTTTTTTGAAACTCAAATCGGTTGAATCGGTGTAAATCGGTGTTCGGTGTTCGTCGCTCGTTCATGACGCCAGCGTACGTCGTCGTTTCACCGGCATGTGTAAAGCGCAGAAGAAATTCGACAGAGACTTCGGCTAGAACCACCACGATTAGCAACAAGGCGAATGAGGGAAAAACACCGAGAGGAGGCTGGAGGAGAAGGAGCGGCACCGTGTGTTTGGGAAAGAGAAAGAAGAGAGAGCTTGATTGATTTTAGGGTTTGTGTATTTATCTTTTCAATTTTTCTTTTACTTTTTTAATCTAAAAAAATTATAAAAGAAATTAATTATGAGAGGGAAACCAAAAAAAATTTGGAAATTTTGGAGGGATATATTTTTTTAGGGTTGGGCTAGAGTTTGAAGTGAAAATTATAAGGCCGCGGTTTTCCTTTGCGGTTAAAAATATCTGCAGTTGTCTAACCGTAACAATTGAAGTAAAGGTCACAGTTTCATACTCTGGATTCAATATTTTATAGCATAATTCTATGCTTTGAAAACCCTGGTCAAATCATATATGTGGCCACGGTTTCTAAGCTATGGAAAATTTTAGCGTGGATGTAGGCCAAAAATGTAGTAGTGAATGAAAGAGATATGTGGAAATGTTTAAATCCTTGTTTAGATAAAGAGTTACTGTCAATCTCGCGGTGCTTTAGGACCTGTGAGTTGGCTGGTATTGGATGTAGAGAGAAGTACTTACCACATCGTGCCGCTATACATTTTGGTGTGGATCGAGATATTTCTGATAATGTTGCCTCTAGATACTATGATCGGTGGAAGCAATTGAAATCAAGAGAGGAAAGAGATAACAAGAGAGCATAGGTTGAGAAACATCAAATGGATGTTCTCATGATGGAGTAAGTTAAAATGGTAAGACTTTGTCCAGTCATGAATTTGGTGATTTCACATCATCAAATGTGGGTGAAGTGGGTGAAACTAATAGTCAAAGCTGTGATATGGAATTTGATCTTGAAAGGAGGATTTAAAATCTTAAAAAATAGATGTCTAACCATAAAAAAGCGAGACCTGGCAGTAAGTCATAAAACCAACTTGTTATTCCTAATTTGTGTGAGCTTGCAACAATAGTATATCAGGCTTGCTATTTCTACACCAATGTTTCATACACCCTACAGTACACCGTATACTATTACCAAACAAAATGGCATAGTACAGAAACCAAAGTAAATATGTCTTATTAAAAAATTAAATTTAATATGCTTTTTGTATATATCTACGGTGTACGGTGTAGTGTTTGAAAAGAGTGTACATATATCATTTCTCATAGTATATTGCTTTGTATGATGCAAACTATGAATGTGATATGTGTTTTCATTCTGTAGTATGTAATTAGTATGGAGTGATTCTGTTGTAATTAAGACTTGATCTGTTGATTAAAATATTTTATAAGTAGCCAATTATGGATTTGCATTAATGAAGAATTTATTCATAATAAAGCATTTCAATTTCCTATTAATGAACTAACAGAATTTAAGTACTCTCTCATGAGATCAAAGTGTAGTTATTATTCTTTAATAATAATGATATAAAAAGATGGTGATTGAAGCTGCACTAGTTTTATGAATTCTTAAAAGATTTTCATTGAAGTGTTAAATTAAATTTTTGAGTTGGTTAGTTTCCATATTGAACTCTTTAATCATAATACCAATTTTGACTTTTAAATTAAGTATTATTCATGTACTAGAATCATTAATATCTCATACGTTCATTCAATAATCATAATTTAATTCTCTTGTATTATTATCATACATCTTTTCATGTTTGATTCTTAGGGCCAGTTTGTTTTAACTTTAAAAAAATGGATTTTTTCTTTGTATTTTTAAAAATAGATTTTCTAAAACTGTTTTTCAAAATATTACAAGTTATTTTATATTCGTTTTTTTTAAAATGAAACACTTAATTTGACATCCAATAACATAAACATACATAATTGAAGACCAAAACTTAGTCAAAATCATAATTTTTTCAAAAAGTTGTATTTCAAAAATAATTTTTATGAAAATCTATTTGAAATAGCTTCAAAATTAAGTGATTTTTTGAAATTTTGATATCCAAATTTTTTTCCGATAAATAGATGAAATACCTAAAATCACATTTTAAGAATAACTATTCAAACAAAATTTTCATTTGAAGCTTTTATAAAAAGTTTCTTTGTAAAAAAAATTTTCACAAAATTTAGTAACACTATAAAAATCATTTTTAAAAAAAGTCAAAACAAACGGGCCCTTAATTGTACTGACTCTCGAGAGAAACCCTCTTTTTAAATTTATCTCCTTTAGGCATATCATTTACATTATTGATCATCATACATATATCATTCAGACTCTCACAAAACATTCCCTAAATTTAACTCGTTCACCATCTTTTTCGTCTCTCTCTGCCATTAGCAACTGAGAATAATGAATAGTTTGAGAAGGATTTAACCTCATTCTATGTTTGGAATTTTCGAGTAGGAAACCTCCATGATCGGGAAATTGTCATCATTTTTGAGGAAAACCAAAGTTTCACCAAAATTTTTAAATTGTTTGTATAAAATTTAGGGTTAATACCTATTCACCCCTTGCCATTAGGGCGAGTTTTGGTTTTCCCCCCTTATTAGATTTTTTGTTAGATTCCCCCTTTATAAAACACAGATTCTATTTTCGCTACCCCCTGTTCTCTTGTTTGGCTGACTGGACATGGGTGCTACCCCGTATTCTCTTGTTTGGCTGACTGGACATGGGTACTTGGCTGACTGGTCATATAAATCTCTTGTTTGGCTGGCTGCTACCCCCTATTCCCTTGTTTGGCTGACTGGACATGGGTGCTAGCCCCTATTCCCTTGTTTGGCTGACTTGACATGGGTACTTGGCTGACTGGGCATATAAATCTCTTGTTTGGCTGGCTGACTGGACTTGTTTACTATAGATTAATTTTCAAAAAAATTTGATTCACATAGGAATCAAACCCACAAACATATAATTAGCATCACAACACCCAACCACTGAACCAATTCACTTTATATGTTTAAATCTTGTTCATGACATTATATATTATATTGTTTGTTTTATATTGATCGGTATTATTCCATTTGAACAATATTATTTTATATAACGTTTATTTTATTCCATCTGATCAGTATTATTCCATTTGAACAGCATCCAACGTATATTTTATTTTTTTTATTTATAATTTAATCAATATTTTTCCAATAAATAAAGTTCTTACGTATATTATATTGGTTTTTATAAAACGTTTTTTTATAATGTGTTTTTATAACGTTTTTTATGTGTTAACGTATATGTTAACGTTTTTTTATAATGTTTTTTAATAACGTTTTTTTTATAATTTTTCTTTAATAACATTTTTTTATAATGTTTTTTTATAAAGTTTTTTTTATAATGTTAATATAATAATAAATAATAAATAATATTAGTTTATAAAATAATGTTAGTTTATAAAAAAATTTAGTTTGTAAAACGTTATAATTTATAAAATTAGTGTTATAAAATGTTAAAACCTTAATAAAAAATTTATATGCCCAGTATATTAAATAAAATTAGTTTTATAAAATGTTAAAACGTTAATGTATACTATATAAATATTAGCGAACTGCTAATAAATATGCCCAGTATAAAATGTTAAAAACTTCTAATGTATACTATATAAATATTAGTGAACTTCTAATAATGGATACTAAATTTATAATATTAGTATTATAAAATATTAAAACGTTAATGTATAACGTTAATGTATACTATAATGTTAACGTTAGTGTAATTTAATAAATATTAAAAAACAATAATGTATACTATATAAATAATAACGTTAATATATGTTAGTTTATATTAATAAAAATTATTTATTTTTAACGAAAAGGTTAATATAAGTTGAATAAAAAGCATTCATTTTCAATAAATTGTAGTAGTTCAGTTGGTTGAAATATTGTGTGGCAACCTTTAAGTATTGGGCTCAATTCCCATGGTTGTAAAATTTTGAAAAAAAATGCAATTAATTTTTCAAACAGTGCTAATTAAATAAATAAATAATATTTAAAAAGCCACGTGGGATGCCACGTATTCAGATTCCCTACGCCCAGTCAGCCAAACAAGGAATAGGGGGTAGCGGAAATAGAATCTGTGTTTTATAACGGGGTGAATAGATATTACCCCTAAAATTTATGTGGTCGTATTGACTTGTAATTTTTAGTGAGGCTTTTGACATGATACCTTAAGTGTTTACACACCATTTAGAGGTCATTAATTACTGACTTGGATCCTTTGTAGCCATACTAACTATGTTGCTAACCTCATGCATACGTTGATGCATATCTTGACTAGTTTAACCTAAATTGACCTGTTCTTGTAAGACTTTTGTTTTGGTTTATACTTGTTGATTGATGTGAATTCATGTGAGGTCCTTGACCTATAATATGATGTATAGTGGCTGCCTATAGCTAATCTCTTTTAGGTTCCATCTTTTCAAAACTTCAAATCTTTTCAAACCAACTTAGTTAGGTTTCTTTTTGAAGTGTGTTCATTGCATGGTATAAAACTTGATTGTTGCTTGTTCTTAGGTGTTGTTAAACACTTATGTTGTTCTTTGTTATCATATCTTATGAAGTTGTAACCTGTAACACCCCAAATCTACCCTGCAATTAACAGGAAAATTAGAGTAAGTAATCTTCCCTTAGTAACCAGGTTCTTTTCAATTTCTCCCTTTTTCGAATGAATGGATTTTGCAATCTCACAAGGCTTGGGATCTTGTTCTAAACCAGTGAAAGGAACTCTTCCAGTAATAGGCAACCCAATGATGCTTGAATATTCTTCCAAGGTAGGCGATAGTTGATAATTAGGAAAGGTGAAGCAATGATACAATGAGTCACAGAATTGAATCAAAGTGGAGAGGATTCCTTCTTACATGGTCAACAAAGTTACTTTCAAAGAGGCCTCCACTGAGCGATGGATTTCAAATTGACTTCTTTGGGACTACACTCGCGAGATCAAAATGACTATACCAGTCTCCTATAATAAGTGTACACTCTAAATCCGGGTTAGGATATGTCTCACCACAAGGGGCATGACTCCCTTTCCCAATACAACCTAATAAAATAACAAGTATACACATAGGAAAATAAAAGACACAAATAAAAGGTTATGTACAAAAACAAAGATAATAACAAAAGATAATAACAAAAACAAATATTGGGTCAACCGTTCCACAGATACACCAATAATTTGATCATTATCCCCAGCAGAGTCACCACTTTTCTGTAGCGGTGAAATTGGAGAGACTAGAGTCATAGGAAAGACTTAGCTCATTTTAAACAGAGTCGCCAACGCGCATTATTGTTTCCAAAAATGAATGGATGTTATTATTTTGATTGTGATTGAATGTTATATTTTGTCAAGATAGTAATAGTTTTTGTTGTTGTTTAATGTTATATGTTGTTGTGATTGAGTGAGATTGAGATAGTTTTTATGTTATTACGAATGTTATATTGTTACATTGTTAGTGTGTTATTGTCAATGTTATTTTTGTTTTTTTTTAATATTGTATTATTGTTATATATTATTTTTACATATTGTAGAAAAATGAATTATATTATGTTATTGTATTGAGATTGTTATTGTGTTGTTGAGTATGTTGTTGTATGTTGTATTAATATTATTTTTGATTTTATTTCTTATTGTTGAAAAGTGACTTAGTAAGTTGTTGTATTGAGATTGTTAATGTGTTCCTAAGAATGATGTTATTGTGTTATTGTACTATTTTATTGTTAAATGATTTTGAAAGCATTTGATATAAATTTCAGAATGTATTATGGATTGCAGTGGGATGAAAGTCGATAGATTTGACTCGGTGTATGAAAAAGGAGTTGTGGAATTTCTTGAATTCTTGGAAAAGAACTTCTTGGCAAAAATGGAATCTTTTATTATTCTTGTGCTATATGCGAGAATATAAAAAAATGAAAAGAACGTATTATTTCATCACCTATGTTGTGATGTAATTTGTAAAAATTATATAATATGAATGTGGCATGCTGAAGTAGATAAAAACCAAACCGCCTTGTCATAAATACATGAAGTTGACATTGATATGAATGATTGCCTAGAAGATATGACTCGTGATATTGGAGAATATTCTTTTATGAAGTCGAGATATTCAGTACATTTATCATTATCATTTAAAATTTAAATAATTCATATTTAATTGTTCTCATTTTATAAAATTATAAAATTTGCTAAATAAATATTTTCCAGCACTCTAAACTTGTATGAAAAAAATTATTCAAAAATTTAATAGTTAGAGGGTGATTGAATAATTTTCAAAGTTTTAAAAAATTACAGGGACTAACACTCCATGCATCAAAATTTTGTAAGGACCAAAATATGTTATTTTTTAAATAGGGATTCAAAATAAAATTTGAAATATTTATATGGACCAAAAATATATTTAACCCTAATTTTTTTAACATATTACTTTTTTGATAAAGAAATTCAACTTACGTATATGAGTATATTACAATAAATTTCAACATATAAATATTTAAAGAATTACCAAAAATAAAAATTCAACAAAGACCAAATATAAATAATTAAATAGAATTTTACAAGATGGATGACAACAGGGATGAAGCTAGAGAAGAACTCATGGTTTCACCATCATCTGGTGAAAACAAAACTCTTAGAACTGCATATTTTCTCCAACCTTGCATCCAACATTCTAATGTTCTTTCATTCAATTTTCATATTAATTTCCTCTAAAACTACCATAAATCTACCGCTAGAAATAAGCTACAATAGATAGAGACCACCCATTGAAGATTGGAAAAAATGGGTCAAAAGGTTACGACCAAAGTTCAAATGTTAATGATTATAAATTGGAATATTCCATGCAATCAAAGCTTCTACGTATGAAATCAAAAGGGATGACAAGTTGATTCTAGAACTTGCTAATAGATGGTTTTCCAAGACAAATACATTTGCTTTCCCTTGGGGAGAATCAACATTAACATTCTTCCTAAAGCGGTTACGACTTCCTTTGTTGCTTTGATTCCTAAGACGAATAATTCGCAAGGCATTCATGAGTTGAAACCTATTTGTCTTGTGGGTTGTTTGTATTGTCTCATTTTTAAGCTTTTGGCGGCAAGATTGAAAATGGTAATTAAGAAGTTAGTTTCTCCTTCTCAAACGACATTCGTTGAAGGGAGGCAAATGGTGGATGGGGTTTTGATTTTGAATGAGGTGTTGGATTATACTAAAAAGTTCAAGAAGAAGTGTTTAGTGGTGAATGTGGACGTTAAAAAGGCTCATGATTGTGTCATGGGATTACTGGAATTACATCCTTTCTATAATGGGTTTTCGTTTTAAGTTGTTGTCTTGGTTGGAAGCGATGCTTTTTTCTAGCTCTTTGTAGATTTTGGTGAATGGTAATCCTACAGATGATTTCATAGCATCTATAGGGCTTAGACATTGGAAACTGTTATCGCTGTTTTTATTTTTACTAGTGGTGAAGGGGTTGGAGGGTTAATAAGGAATACGTGTGTTTGGGAGTTTTTGAGGTTTTCATTTCAATGATCTTATTCACTTTGAGATGTTACAATTTGCGGATGATTCGGTGCTTACTTGTGATGGCTCTTGGTCAAATTTGTGGTACATTAAAGAAATTCTTTGAGGTTTTCAGTTGGAATCCGGTTCATGTATTAATTTGAGCAAGAGTAATATCTACAGTCTGAACTTTAAGTAGACTTTTCTTAATGTCGCTTTGGGTTTTTTGACTTTGAAGTCGTAAAATTGTCGTTTCTTTTTCTTGGTATTCAGGTAGGGGCCAATCATAGACTCAAAGCTACTTGATGTTTAGTGATTGCTAAATTGAGGAATAGGCTCTTCGTGAAGGGGAAATAACCTTTCTTCGGGTGGGAAGGTAACGTTCTTGAATTCTAATCTTAACAACATTTCCATCTTTATGATTTCCTTTATCAAAGCGCCTTTATGTATTTTGGAGGAGATTGTGAGTATTCAAAGAAATTTTTATCAAGGATTGGTGATGGTAAGAGAAAGATGTGATGAGTTAGTGGGAATAACGTGTGTTTGTCTAAAGATGAGTGTGGTTTAAGGGTTAAATGTTTTGGTGGATTGTAACCTTCCTTTGATGAGAAAGTGGGGATGGCGGTTTTTTTCGGATAAGGAAGCTTTATGGTCGAATCTTATTAATTTTTATATGGGAGTTATTTCGTCAATCTTCTTGAGAGAGAGGTTCACCATAATATTTTGAAATCATCGCTTTGGTGGAGGGATGTGTGGTAGGGGTGTGCAATCTTCGGGTGGGATGGGAGGCTTGGTTCCACTATAGCATTTCTTGTAAATTAGGGAATGAGGTGGATATTAGTTTCTGCAATCATTGTTGGTTGGGCCCGAGGCCTTTGAAGGAGCTTTTTTCTCATGTCTATGAGGTTTGTGTTTCTCGTAGGAGTAAAGTGGGGCAGTTGGGGTTTTGGTTGGATGGCTTTTGCCATTGGGATGTGGGGTCATTGATTTTCATATTTCCGAGGACCTTAGGGAGGAATGGTTGGAATTGTTATCTATTTTGCGGGACTTTCATTTTAATATGGAAGAGTTGGATAAAGTGGTGTTATGGAGGGATGTGGGTGGCTTCTTAGTGAAGAATAGTTTTAAGCGGCTTTATGAATTAAAAGCTCATAATTTGGTAGTGAGTGATAGGTGTCTTTCTTGATTTGGGAGAGGTTTGGAAAGCACGTGTTCCGAGTCAAGTTAAACTTTTTGGTTGGAGGTTGTTGTTAAATAGTCGTCCTAACAAACGTGAGCTTTTTTTTGAGAGGTGTGTCTATTCTTTTGATGAATAATTTGTGTTCTTTGTGTGCTTTTTTTGAAGAATCAAGTGGCCATCTTATTTTTTCTTGCATTTTTTCTGGTTTGGTGTGGCGGGCAGCGTTCCGTTGGTTGGGGGTTGTTGCAGTTGAGGCTTTTGAGGTTGGTGGTTTGGTGGATGCTTTATTTCTTGTTGACGTTTTGTCGAAGTTTAAAGGTTTTGTTGTTTCATTCTTCCTTCTTTTTATTCTTTTCTTAAGTTGCTTGTTAGTTGCAGTTTTTGGTTATTTAGAAACCAAGCGGTGTTCAATACAAAGGTTTGGAAGTGTGACGATGTTTTGTCTTTCATTAAAAATCTTGGTTGGGATTGGTTGTTTATTATTGACAAAGGGAGATTGTGTTTTGCTAAGGAGGCTTGGTTTTCCACTCCTTGGTTGTTTGTTGGTTTGTAGTGCTTGTTGGTTGGCGTTGCACAGGCTTTTTTACTCCTTCTTGTTGGGATGTTTGGGTGACCTCTTGGTCTCCTTTGTTCTTCTTGTATTTTTTTGCACTTCTTGCGCTTATTAATACAAGTTGCTTATAAGAAAATTAACATTGGAAGACACAAATGTGTGTTTTCGTTATTCTCATTTGGGTTGTTCTGATTCTAACCCCGAGCAAGTAAAAGAAGAACAAGAATTAATGAAAACAAAAAGAAAGTTTAATAGTTATAGCTAAAAGAAGTGAATCAAAGGCATGGATGATGTCTTTTATAGGGGCTGAAAATAGCAAAGTGGAGCATGAAGCTTCTCTGGTTTATTGGTTGTCAAGGTTTGTTTTTACTGCATATTCTTTTGATACTATTTGTAAAAGTGTTATGTTGCAATACATTTAGCCCATGGAAATAGAATATCTCTTGCACGTGCTATTTTTGCTAGTATTTATATGGATTTGAGTTTGCTTAAGAGCATCATTACAAAATATGCAACAACAAGCATGAAAAGTTTAAAAGTAACTATTTGGTCAATAGGCTCAAATATGGCCTTTAGAGAGGTTTCTTGTTCTTAATCCACGCCCTTGTAAAATAGGACATGGTTTATGAATGGTGGTTAGATGGGGTGGAGTTAAAGTATTAAAAATATAAACACTTGAAAAGGACTTGAATTGTGCAGGATTTTTGAAATAGTTTTGTGTGGCAACCGTACGAGAATTCACCATCTGTTGAGGTTTATAATGAAAGAGATATGTGAAAATGTTTTAATCCTTATTTAGATGAAGAGTTACCATCGCTTGCGAGGTGCTTTAGGACCTGTGAGTTGGCTGATATTGGATATTGGATATAGAGAGAAGTACTTACCACATCGTGTCGCTATGCAATTTGGTGTCGATCAAGATATTTCAGATAATGTTGCCTCTAAATACTATGATTGGTGGAAGCAATTGAAATCAAGCCAGGAAAGAGATAACAATAGAGTAAAGGTTAAGAAACATCAAACGGAATGTTCTGATGTTGGAGTAAGTTAAAATGGTAAGACTTTGTCTAGTCATCAAATGTGGGTAAAGTTGGTGAAACTAATAGTCAAAGCTGTGATATGGAATTTGATCTAGAAAGGAGGCTTTAAAATCTTAAAAAAATAGATGTCTAAGCATAAAAAAGCGAGACTTGGCAGTAAGCCATAAAACCAACTTGTTATTCCTAATTTGTGTGAGCTTACAAATAGTATATTGCTTTGTATGATGCAAACTATGAATGTGATATTTGTTTTCATTTTGAAGTATGTAATTAGTATGGAGTGATTCTGTTGTAATTATGACTTGATCTATTGATTAAAATATTTTATAAGTAGCCAATTATGGATTTGCATTAATGAAGAATTTATTCATAATAAAGCATTTCAATTTCCTATTAATGAACTAACAGAATTTAAGTACTCTCTCATGAGATCAAAGTGTAGTTATTATTCTTTAATAATAATGATATAAAAAGATGGTGACTGAAGCTGCACTAGTTTTATGAATTCTTAAAAGATTTTCATTGAAATTTTAAATTAAATATTTGAGTTGGTTTTAATTTCCATATTGAACTCTTTAATCATAATACCAATTTTGACTTCTAAATTAAGTATTATTCATGTACTGGAATCATTAATATCTCATACGTTCATTCAATCAATCATAATTTAATTCTCTTGTATTATTATCATGCATCTTTTCATGTTTGATTCTTAGGGCTAGTTTGTTTTAGATTTAAAAAAATGGATTTTTTCTTTGTATTTTTGAAATTAGATTTTCTAAAACCGTTTTTCAAAATATTACAAATTTTTTTATATTTGTTTTTTTTAAAATGAAACACTTAATTTGACATCCAATAACATAAACATACATGATTGAATACCAAAACTTAGTCAAAATCATAATTTTTTCAAAAAGTTGTATTTCAAAAATGATTTTTATGAAAATCTATTTGAAATAGCTTCAAAATTAAGTGATTTTTTGAAATTTTGATATCCAATTTTTTTTCCCATAAATAGATGAAATACCTAAAATCACATTTTAAGAATAACTAATCAAACAAAATTTTCATTTGAAGCTTTTATAAAAAGTTTCTTTGTAAAAATATTTTTCACAAAATTTAGTAACACTATAAAAATCATTTTTAAAAAAAGTCAAAACAAACAGGCCCTTAATTGTACTGACTCTCGAGAGAAACCCTCTTTTTACATTTATCTCCTTTAGGCATATCATTTACATTATTGATCATCATACATATATCATTCAGACTCTCACAAAACATTCCCTACATTTAACTCGTTCACCATCTTTTTCGTCTCTCTCTGCCGTTAGCAACTGAGAATAATGAATAGTTTGAGAAGGATTTAACCTCATTCTATTTTTGGAATTTTCGAGTAGGAAACCTCCATGACCGGGAAATTGTCATCATTTTTGAGGAAAACCAAAGTTTCACCAAATTTTTTAAATTGTTTTGTATAAAATTTAGGGTTAAGACCTATTCACCCCCTGCCATTAGGGCGAGTTTTGGTTTTTCCCCCTATTAGTTTTTTTGTTAGATTCCCCCCTTATAAAACATAGATTCTATTTCCGCTACCCCCTATTCTCTTGTTTGGCTGACTGGACATGGGTGCTACCCCCTATTCCCTTGATTGGCTGACTAGACATGGGTACTTGGCTGACTGGGCATATAAATCTCTTGTTTGCCTGGCTGCTACCCCCTATTCCCTTGTTTGGCTGACTGGACATGGGTGCTAGCCCTTATTCCCTTGTTTGGCTGACTGGACATGGGTACTTGGCTGATTGGGCATATAAATCTCTTGTTTGGCTGGCTGACTGGACTTGTTTACTATAGATTAATTTTCAAAAAAAATTAATTCACATAGGAATCAAACCCACAAACATATAATTAGCATCACAACACCCAACCACTGAACCAATTCACTTTATATGTTTAAATCTTGTTCATGACATTATATATTATATTGTTTGTTTTATATTGATCGGTATTATTCCATTTGAACAATATTATTTTATATAACGTTTATTTTATTCCATCTGATCAGTATTATTCCATTTGAACAACATCCAACGTATATTTTATTTTTTTAATTTATAATTTAATCAATATTTTTCCAATAAATAAAATTCTTACGTATATTATATTGGTTTTTATATAACTTTTTTTTATAATGTTTTTTTATAACGTTTTTTATGTGTTAACGTATATGTTAACGTTTTTTTTATAATGTTTTTTTTAACCATTTTTTTTTATAATTTTTCTTTAATAACATTTTTTTATAATGTTTTTTTATAACGTTTTTTTATAATGTTAATATATACACTATAATAAAATATTAAAATAATAATAAATAATATTAGTTTATAAAATAATGTTAGTTTATAAAACAATGTTAGTTTATAAAAAATGTTAGTTTGTAAAACGTTATAATTTATAAAATTAGTGTTATAAAATGTTAAAACCTTAATAAAAAATTTATATGCCCAGTATATTAAATAAAATTAGTTTTATAAAATGTAAAAACGTTAATGTATACTATATAATTATTAGTGAACTTCTAATAAATATGCCCAGTATATTATGCCCAATATAAAATGTTAAAAACTTTTAATGTATACTATATAAATATTAGTGAACTTCTAATAATGGATACTAAATTTATAAATATTAGTATTATAAAATGTTAAAACGTTAATGTATAACGTTAATGTATACTATAATGTTAACGTTAGTGTAATTTAATAAATATTAGAAAACAATAATGTATACTATATAAATAATAACGTTAATATATGTTAGTTTATATTAATAAAAATCATTTATTTTTAACGAAAAGGTTAATATAAGTTGAATAAAAAGCATTCATTTTCAATAAATTGCAGTAGTTCAGTTGGTTGAAATATTGTGTGGCAACCTTTAAGTATTGGGCTCAATTCCCATGGTTGTAAAATTTTGAAAAAAATGCAATTAATTTTTCAAACAGTGCTAATTAAATATTTAAAAAGCCACGTGGGATGCCACGTATTCAGATTCCCTACGCCCAGTCAGCCAAACAAGGGATAGGGGGTAGCGGAAATAGAATCTGTGTTTTATAAGGGGGTGAATAGATATTAACCCTAAAATTTATGTGGTCATATTGACTTGTAATTTTTAGTGAGGCTTTTGACATGATACCTTAAGTGTTTACACACCATTTAGAGGTCATTAATTACTGACTTGGATCCTTTGTTGCCATACTAACTATGTTGCTAACCTCATACATACGTTGATGCATATCTTGACTAGTTTAACCTAAATTGACCTGTTCTTGTAAGACTTTTGTTTTGGTTTATACTTGTTGATTGATGTGAATTCATGTGAGGTCCTTGACCTATAATATGATGTATAGTGGCTGCCTATAGCTAATCTCTTTTAGGTTCCATCTTTTCAAAACTTCAAATCTTTTCAAACCAACTTAGTTAGGTTTCTTTTTGAAGTGTGTTCATTGCATGGTATAAAACTTGATTGTTGCTTGTTCTTAGGTGTTGTTAAACACTTATGTTGTTCTTTGTTATCATATCTTATGAAGTTGTTACCTGTAACACCCCAAATCTACCCTGCAATTAACAGGAAAATTAGAGTAGGTAATCTTCCCTTAGTAACCAGGTTCTTTTCAATTTCTCCCTTTCTCGAATGAGTGGATTTTGCAATCTCACAAGGCTTAGGATCTTGTTCTAAACCAGTGAAAGGAACTCTTCCAGTAATAGGCAACCCAATGATGCTTGAATATTTTTCCAAGGTAGGCGATAGTTGATAATTAGGAAAGGTGAAGCAATGATACAATGAGTCATAGAATTGAATCAAAGTGGAGAGGATTCCTTCTTACATGGTCAACAAAGTTACTTTCAAAGAGGCCTCCACTGAGCGATGGATTTCAAATTGACTTCTTTGGGACTACACTAGCGAGATCAAAATGACTATACCAGTCTCCTATAATAAGTGTACACTCTAAATCCGGGTTAGGATATGTCTCACCACAAGGGGCATGACTCCCTTTCCCAATACAACCCAATAAAATAACAAGTATACACATAGGAAAATAAAAGACACAAATAAAAGGTTATGTACAAAAACAAAGATAATAACAAAAGATAATAACAAAAACAAATATTGGGTCAACCGTTCCACAGATACACCAATAATTTGATCATTATCCCCAGCAGAGTCGCCACTTTTCTGTAGCGGTGAAATTGGTGAGACTAGAGTCATAGGAAAGACTTAGCTCATTTTAAACAAAGTCGCCAACGCGCATTATTGTTTCCAAAAATGAATGGATGTTATTATTTTGATTGTGATTGAATGTTATATTTTGTCAAGATAGTAATAGTTTTTGTTGTTGTTTAATGTTATATGTTGTTGTGATTGAGTGAGATTGAGATAGTTTTTATGTTATTACGAATGTTATATTGTTACATTGTTAGTGTGTTATTGTCAATGTTATTTTTGTTTTTTTTTAATATTGTATTATTGTTATATATTATTTTTACATATTGTAGAAAAATGAATTATATTATGTTATTGTATTGAGATTGTTATTGTGTTGTTGAGTATGTTGTTGTATGTTGTATTAATATTATTTTTGATTTTATTTCTTATTGTTGAAAAGTGACTTAGTAAGTTGTTGTATTGAGATTGTTAATGTGTTCCTAAGAATGATGTTGTTGTGTTATTGTACTATTTTATTGTTAAATGATTTTGAAAGCATTTGATATAAATTTCAGAATGTATTATGGATTGCAGTGGGATGAAAGTCGATAGATTTGACTCGGTGTATGAAAAAGGAGTTGTGGAATTTCTTGAATTCTTGGAAAAGATCTTCTTGGCAAAAATGGAATCTTTTTATTATTCTTGTGCTATATGCGAGAATATAAAAAAATGAAAAGAACGTATTATTTCATCACCTATGTTGTGATGTAATTTGTCAAAATTATATAATATGAATGTGGCATACTGAAGTAGATAAAAACCAAACCGCCTTGTCATAAATACATGAAGTTGACATTGATATGAATGATTGCCTAGAAGATATGACTCGTGATATTGGAGAATATTCTTTTATGAAGTCGAGATATTCATTACATTTATCATTATCATTTAAAATTTAAATAATTCATATTTAATTGTTCTCATTTTATAAATTTATAAAATTTGCTAAATAAATATTTTCCAGCACTCTAAACTTGTATGAAAAAAATTATTCAAAAATTTAATAGTTAGAGGGTGATTGAATAATTTTCAAAGTTTTAAAAAATTACAGGGACTAACACTCCATGCATCAAAATTTTGTAAGGACCAAAATATGTTATTTTTTAAATAGGGATTCAAAATAAAATTTGAAATATTTATATGGACCAAAAATATATTTAACCCTAATTTTTTTAACATATTACTTTTTTGATAAAGAAATTCAACTTACGTATATGAGTATATTACAATAAATTTCAACATATAAATATTTAAAGAATTACCAAAAATAAAAATTCAACAAAGACCAAATATAAATAATTAAATAGAATTTTATAAGATGGATGACAACAGGGATGAAGCTAGAGAAGAACTCATGGTTTCATCATCATCTGGTGAAAACAAAACTCTTAGAACTGCATATTTTCTCCAACCTTGCATCCAACATTCTAATGTCCTTTCATTCAATTTTCATATTAATTTCCTCTAAAACTACCATAAATCTACCGCTAGAAATAAGGTACAATAGATAGAGACCACCCATTGAAGATTGGAAAAAATGGGTCAAAAGGTTACGACCAAAGTTCAAATGTTAATGATTATAAATTGGAATATTCCATGCAATCAAAGCTTCTACGTATGAAATCAAAAGGGATGACAAGTTGATTCTAGAACTTGCTAATAGATGGTTTTCCAAGACAAATACATTTGCTTTCCCTTGGGGAGAATCAACATTAACATTCTTCCTAAAGCGGTTACGACTTCCTTTGTTGCTTTGATTCCTAAGACGAATAATTCGCAAGGCATTCATGAGTTGAAACCTATTTGTCTTGTGGGTTGTTTGTATTGTCTCATTTTTAAGCTTTTGGCGGCAAGATTGAAAATGGTAATTAAGAAGTTAGTTTCTCCTTCTCAAACGACATTCGTTGAAGGGAGGCAAATGGTGGATGGGGTTTTGATTTTGAATGAGGTGTTGGATTATACTAAAAAGTTCAAGAAGAAGTGTTTAGTGGTGAATGTGGACGTTAAAAAGGCTCATGATTGTGTCATGGGATTACTGGCATTACATCCTTTCTATAATGGGTTTTCGTTTTAAGTTGTTGTCTTGGTTGGAAGCGATGCTTTTTTCTAGCTCTTTGTAGATTTTGGTGAATGGTAATCCTACAGATGATTTCATAGCATCTATAGGGCTTAGACATTGGAAACTGTTATCGCTGTTTTTATTCTTGCTAGTGGTGAAGGGGTTGGAGGGTTAATAAGGAATACGTGTGTGTTTGGGAGTTTTAGAGGTTTTCATTTCAATGATCTTATTCACTTTGAGATGTTATAATTTGCGGATGATTCGGTGCTTACTTGTGATGGCTCTTGGTCAAATTTGTGGTACATTAAAGAAATTCTTTGAGGTTTTCAGTTGGAATCCGGTTCATGTATTAATTTGAGCAAGAGTAATATCTACATTCTGAACTTTAAGTAGACTTTTCTTAATGTCGCTTTGGGTTTTTTGACTTTGAAGTCGTAAAATTGTCGTTTCTTTTTCTTGGTATTCAGGTAGGGGCCAATCATAGACTCAAAGCTACTTGATGTTTAGTGATTGCTAAATTGAGGAATAGGATCTTCGTGAAGGGGAAATAACCTTTCTTCGGGTGGGAAGGTAACGTTCTTGAATTCTAATCTTAACAACATTTCCATCTTTATGCTTTCCTTTATCAAAGCGCCTTTATGTATTTTGGAGGAGATTGTGAGTATTCAAAGAAATTTTTATCAAGGATTGGTGATGGTAAGAGAAAGATGTGATGAGTTAGTTGGAATAACGTGTGTTTGTCTAAAGATGAGTGTGGTTTAAGGGTTAAATGTTTTGGTGGATTGTAACCTTCCTTTGATGAGAAAGTGGGGATGGCGGTTTTTTTCGGATAAGGAAGCTTTATGGTCGAATCTTATTAATTTTTATATGGGAGTTATTTCGTCAATCTTCTTGAGAGAGAGGTTCACCATAATATTTTGAAATCATCGCTTTGGTGGAGGGATGTGTGGTAGGGTGTTAGGAGTGAATTAATGGTAATTTCATGAGTTAGATTAACTGCCTTTTGAGATAAAAGTGAATAGATCTTGTGCATTTTACGGATTTTATAGTTAGAATTGAACTTTCAAGGTTCGAAGCTAATCTTAGAACAAATTGCATCACTTTGGGTGTTAATTGTGCAGATATTGAAGCTAAGAGGCAAAGACTAGGAAACACGCTGGAGTAAAACTCTAAAGAGGAAGAATCACAAAGAAGAAAGAAGAATTAAAGGGCGAGCCGCGCCAATAAAGGGGCGAGACGCGCGAAACCCTTCTCTTTGGGTCTGCGCCGCGCCATTGCGTGCCGAGGCGCGGTGGCTGCGTTAAAGGCCCAAAACTTATAAATAAAAGCCCTAGCTTCCAAGTAAAAGAGCAGAACTTTTGTGAGCGAAATTAGGAGAGCATTCTGAGTTTGCAGCCAAGAACAACAATTGAAGGCCAAATCTTTACCAATCGAAGACATTCCGTTGATGAAGATGAATCCCTCTATTAATTCTTGTGTGTTCTTCATGTCTATGGAGAGCTAAATTCCTCTTGTTGAGTTTAAGGTAGTAGTTAACCTATGAATATACAATGCCATTAATTATTTCCTATGAACAATTGTTTGAATTTATTATCAATAAGAAACCATGTTTTTACTTTACACCATTGTTGAATCTTTGATCGAAAGAAAGGATTTTAACTTTTGCCCTAGGTTACTATATTGATTCAATCTCAATTTGCAGAGATGGAATTGTGATTGAGTTTTCATAATTATCGTTCCTTATTACTATTATCGATATTGATATTTGGAGAGATCGAATCTCATACCGGTAAAAGTTTATCTAATTTGATTTGCAGACATGGAATCATATTTGAGGATAAGTGAAGATAGTAATTCAAATGATTGTTCAATTGTGAATTAATTGATAAGTTGTATAGGAATAGGTTGATGAACCCTAAAGCTCAACATACTTCCTTAATCGTTAACAAACGTTCATTATTTGCATTTAAATTATTGTTTAAATTTGATAGTATCATAATCATAAAACAAATCCAATTACTTTTTCTAACTCAAAATAATTAACTATAGAACGGCAGTGATATTAACCAATCCCTGTGGATACGATATATTACCGAAAATATTTACCCACAAATACTTTCAACAAATTGGCGCCATTGCCGGGGATTGGTGTCAATATTGCACGCATTGCAATAGTTTTTATTTTGAGTTTTTGTTACTATTTCATTGATTTGGTTGTTTCACTCGTTTGTTAGTTTGTGCAGAATTCGTGTATGCGCAGTAAAGTGACCAGTGATCAACTTCTTTTTGATCCCGAGATCGAAAGGACCGCTAGGAGATTAAACAGCAAAGCACGAAGAAGAGCAAACATAGCAAGAACAAGAGACAACGCAACCGCGACATCGTCACAACAACTTGAAGCTATTGACGAGTCGCAAGAAGGACTCTTCCTTCACAAACTATTCACGGAAGAAGAACCGGAAGTTATTATACAACCTACTGTTGTCAACATGGCTGCTACTGGTCCATGTGCTAATAGCCCAAGGCTCAACCCACAGTTCGCTAGAACTGCCGCCAACGGGCGGATTTCAGAAATGAAGACCGGTATCATACAGTTGGTTTATGCAATCCCTTTCGCCGGATTGGATCACGAAGATCCATATACACATCTCACTAGATTCTATGAGTTAGCAGGTACAACTGGTGTAGTTCAAGCTGATGAAGAAGCACTGTTCAAGAGGCTGTTCCCACACTCTTTGTTATCTGAGGCAAAAGATTGGTATCTGGATCAACCCGAAACAGTGATGACTGATTGGAATACCTTAGAAGAAAAATTTCTGGAAAGGTTTTACTCTCAAAACCGATTCTTTGAAGCAAAAACAGCAATAGCAGTATTCTCTCAAGGCAGTAATGAATCATTGAATGAAGCATGGGAAAGGTATAAAGCTATGTTGAGAAAGTGCAAAGGACACGGTTTTGCAGAAGTTGACCAAATCCACATGTTCCGTAACGGTCTCACAGCTACAAACAAGACACTCTTGGATGCCACAGCTGGTGGTTCACTTATGTCCAAGACACCTGCTGAAGCTACTCAGATAATAGAGCGAATGGCTCTAAATGATCGTCAGGGCAACCATGATCGAACAGTCAGAGATAGGAAACCGGGAGTATTGGAGTTGAACAACAGTGATGCTCTTCTGGCCCAGAATAAGCTACTAACGTCCCAAGTGGAACTTTTGGCACAACAAATGTCTAAATTACCACAACAAATCAAGGAGCTGAATGGGATATCTAATTCTTATCAAGTTGCTAAGTGTGAGTTATGCAAGGGAGATCATCAAACAGGATTCTGTCCACCAGTTCTGGAAGAGGAAGTGAATTACATGAACAACAACCAAGGACAAAGGCAGAATCAATATCAGAATCCTCCGTATCAACAAGGGTATCCACCAAGGAATAACAATCAAGGTTATCAACAAAGGCCACAGAATCAAGGATATCAACAACAAGCCTTTCAACCTTACACTCAACCGTCGCCACAACAACAAGGAGGACAATCTAAGTTGGAAGAAACCATGAATCAATTCATACAAGTGGCAATTACAAATCACAAGAATCAAGAGGCAGCTATAAAAAGTTTGGAAACTCAAGTGGGCCAACTGGCTAAACAACTTGCAGCTAATCAATCAAATGCAACATTCTCAGCCAACACGCAAGATAATCCAAAAGAGCATTGCAAAGCGGTGGTGACAAGGACTGGGCAAAAAGGAAGTAATAATAGAATTGAAAGGAATGTAGTTGAAGATAATACGGAAGAGGAAGCTAAAAAAGATGATGAAAAAGATGAAGAATATGAGATTATGGATACCAATGATGAAGAAGAGAAGGTGAATAAAGAAGTCAAAAAGAAAGATAAGCTGAAAAGAAAGAGCAGTAGAGAAAAGATGGCAAGCAACGTAATACCAAGCCAACATCTACCATATCCCCATGCTCCATCAAAGAAAGACCACGTCAGGCAATATACCAGGTTTATGAGCATCTTCAAACAACTTCACATAAACATACCATTTGCCGAAGCACTAGAGCAAATGCCCAAATATGCTAAATTCATGAAGAACATGCTCACAAAGAAAAAGGGATGCAAGGATGAAGCAACGGTGATGTTTGATGCCCAATGCAGTGCTATAATTCAGAAAACTACTCCACGAAAGGATTCCGATCCAGGGCGAGTAACCTTGCCGTTAAATATTGGAAGAAACTTCACTGGTGATTGGTTAATCGATCTGGGGTCGAGCATCAACTTGATTCCGTTAGCTATTGTCAAAAAGCTAGGGAACGTAGTAATGAAGCTCACCAATATGACACTACAATTAGCCGACAAGTCTATCACTTACCCTTATGGAGTGATTCAGGATCTGCTAGTTAAAGTAGACAAATTCTTTTTTCCGGTGGACTTTGTAGTAGTCGACATGGAAGAAGATCATGAAGTACCAGTAATTCTCGGAAGGCCATTCATGAAAACAGCCAGAATGATGATTGATCTGGATGGTGAAATCATGAAAATCAGGGTGCAAAATGAAGAGATAAACTTTACTTTGTTCAAAGCCAAAGAGCATTTTAAGAACCAGAGTGAGGTTTTCCAAATCAATGCAACTGCAAGAGCAACCGAAGAAAATAAAATCCAACCGCCTGAACACTATCAAGTAGGACAAAAGGTGCTTCTGTACAACTCGGAATCAACATATCTCCTAGGTAAAGCAACACAAAAGTGGTCTGACTCACTTATAGTGAAAGAAATATGCAACCAAGGAACCACTATGGTAGAGAATCCACAGACCACAGAAAGAAGAACTATTAATGAAAAAAGGTTGAAAGCGTGCTTAGAGGAAGTGGAGCACAATACACCACACCTAAAGTCTTGAAAGCATACATCGTCGAGCTTGAACGACGTTAAACAAAGCGCTGGTTGGAAGGCAATCCAACATAGCATTTTAGTTTTTCAGCAATTTTTACATTTTTTATCATCAGATTATTATGGCAAAAAGGAGGGGGGACAAACAGAAAATTTTCAAAAATTGGGAAACTGGCGCGCCTCGCTACTGAAGAGCGCGACGCGAACCCAAACAGAAGGGTCTCGCGCGCCTCGCCAAGAAAGCCCGAGGCGCGACAGTGCGTGTTTTGTTTTTTTTTAAAACTCAGAAATAGGGTTTTAGTAAACCCCATTTCAATTGTTTGTCTCCACCGAGCAGCCACACTTCTCCAGCGAGCCTCGAGCCAAAATTTTCAAAAACTTCATTCATTCTCCTCATCTGCATCTCATTCCTATCACCACTCAAGGTATGTCTCCACTCTTTTACTTTGCAAATTCATAATAGGGGTGTTTTCAAACCCTACAAATGGGTCCTTAGATCTAGTCGCTTGAATGGCCAAAAATCTGAAAACCCTAGGTTAGAAGACTAATTTAAGACACTCCAGTTGAAGAAACACTGTCGATTGAGTTATGTATGGATGCCCCAACGCACCACAACAGTGCTGTCAAAGTTTTGCACACAGTCGCGCCGCGCCACGAACCCGCGAGCCGCGACTGCGTTAATTGCTGCAGTTTTTGTTTCTAATCAAATAATACCGTTTGTGTGGGTACCGCTATGTTTTTGTTTTGCATATGCAACCAGCCAAGAGAGGTCGCACCAAGACCACCGGTACCGGTCCTCATGGTAGTCGTTCCCGAGACCCCAACACCAGAAAATTTTTGGGTCCTGCACAGAAGGAGAGATTTGCTCAACTGGCCTCTCGCACCATTCTCCCGGAGAAGCTAGTTGTCCCAAAGGACGATAGTGAGTATAGCACGCTTTGGAGTTACTTTGAACACCGGAGTTGGGACCGTGTATTTGACCCTTATACACAAATTAATATGGATATTGTACGGGAATTCTATGCAAATGCCATCAAGCTTACTCCAGAAACTGTGGCTTACAACTACGAGACATTCGTTAGGGGCCACACAATCCGTTTTGACCGACAATCGATCAGTGAGTTTTTGGGTAACCCGCTGGAATTACCAGAAGGAGAAAAATGTTACTATAGGGAGCATTTGTTGGAAACAACATACAGCCTGGATGATGTTTCAAGAAAGATTTGTATAAAGGGAAAAGGACCGGTACTTGGGAAGAATGGAGCCCCAATCCACTACCACAGGAAAGACTTAAACGTCGATGCTCGAGCAGTGTTGTCAATCATGAGTTACAACATCCGACCCCGAGCACATGTTACAACCATCCCTATGGACGCGGCATTACTGATGAGAGTCCTCATGTCCCGACAATCAGTGGACATTGCTTTCATCATGGCACAAGAGCTAAGGAGAGCAGCTCTGAGTGACACTGAACATGGGATTAACGACAAATGTGTCCTGCCATTTCCTGGTCTGATTATGGGGTTATGCCATGCTGAAGGAGTGGATTGCTCCGATAAAGGGCATTTACTAATAAACTCTACCATTGATGATGTTTACATTGACAGGTTCTACAAGACTCCATTTGAGAGGGAACAGCAAGCTGCCGCAACAAACTCTCAGGCAGGACCATCTGTTGTACCTCCTCCATCCTTTGATCCGCTAGTAGCACATAACTACTATGCATCCATGTGGGAGGCAAGTCAGAGGTCTCATGTTTTCTTGCATGATGCGATGCAGCAGCAATACAGGAACACCATTTGTGCACCTGAGGAGCGTACCTTCCCCACTCGTGAGAGCTATTTCACATACTGTGGATGGCCGGAGTCCGATCCTTTTGCTGGAGGGGGTGGGGCCACGAGTGGAGCTAATCAGCAAGGGCAACCTGAACCAGAGCATGAGGAGGACAGCATGTCAGATGATGAGGATCCCATGTGGTGATCGTGAGGATTGAGAGATTGTGATGAATTGCTTTTGTTTTTGTTATGATTATCTGATGATATTTTTAATTCTTGTCATTTAGTAGTTGTCTTGATTTGTGAATTTAAGGTGGCATTTTTGTCAGCATAACTCAGTTTAGTTTTAATATTTATGTTTGAATGTTTTATTTCATTTATGTTGTCCCCAATTTAGAGTGAGTATTCCTGAAAACGCGAAGAAAATCTCAAGCAAAGTACCAACAATGGAGCAACATATATGAAAGTGGTAGTGAGTGAATGTTCAAAAATTTCAGTTTTCACTTTCTTTTTCAATAAGTAACAAGTCAGGTATGAATTTTCAAACTCAAACTTCTACTGTGTGCATGAAACGTAAGTTATTAGTAAATACTTTGCAGAAGTTCTTTATGGTACACTGTTCTGTTGGATCGGCTTAGCCTTAACCATTGTGAGGAAAGCTTTACATTGTTTACTATATGCAGGAGACCATCAATTATTTTGACTTGTTTGTATCATGTTAAACCGTTTGTCGCATCGCGTGTGGAAATCTGTGAAAGTGATTTAGGCAATTGTTTGAATCTGAGAGTTTTTCTGAGCCGATTCCATCTTAAATTTTTTTTCCTGTGAGAGTGTGATCCCTTGCTAACCATTCTTTGAGCCTGAGATCAAGGTAAAGTTCATCATATGCACCAAGGAAAAACCTGGTGAGTTTTGATCTCAATAAAAAGTTTTGTTTTGGACCATCAACCATAAAATTTGGTGATGTGTTTTCTCTTTGACCTTCATAGAAGTAGGGGAGCATTCATATAATCTAAATACAGGTTGATCTCCAAGTTGGGGAGAGTCATAATCAAAAGAAGAGTAAGTTGTAGGTGGTAATCTGCAAAGAACGAAAGAAATTCGTAGCTTGAAAAAAAAACAAAAGAAAAACAATGTTTGAAAGAAAACTATTGTTGAAAAAAAAAGAGAGAAACATCGAGCTATGAATGAAAAAGAAGAAGGGGTGAAAAAGTTGAAGGTATGAAGGAAAAGGAAAAGAGTTATGATTCGGATGCTTCCCTAAAATAGGAACAACCCTCGTTTTTCTTCTTTTATTTGAATCTCAAACCACATTACAACCCTGGAAAGACCTTCTGATTCTCAGATTCCACAGGACTTGACGCAAACAACATGGTGAACGTTTGATATGGATTTTTGTTGATTTAATTGTGTGGATGAGTGTTTAACCCCTCTATTATTCATCATACTTTTTGATGCGAGTGATTAGTGCTGATTCAATTGCAATTGTGTAGTGTTTTGAACTTCTGGAGGTAATTTCCTTTCAAAATTTGTTTCATGTATATGTTCTAAGTTTGCAGGGAGACGAGGAGTAGCCGATTTGGTTGCTGAATTGAACCACTTGAAAAAAAAAACTTTTTGAGAAACTTGTGCATGATTGTTGGTATGTTGTGTTGAGGTAAGTAATTTTGTTTAGGGACAAACAAAACTTTAAGTTGGGGAGAGTTTGTTAGGAGTGAATTAATGGTAATTTCATGAGTTAGATTAACTGCCTTTTGAGCTAAAAGTGAATAGATCTTGTGCATTTTACGGATTTTATAGTTAGATTTGAACTTTCAAGGTTCGAAGCTAATCTTAGAACAAATTGCATCACTTTGGGTGTTAATTGTGCAGATATTGAAGCTAAGAGGCAAAGACTAGGAAACACGCTGGAGTAAAACTCTAAAGAGGAAGAATCACAAAGAAAAAAGAAGAATTAAAGGGCGAGCAGCGCCAATAAAGGGGCGAGACGCGCGAAACCCTTCTCTTTGGGTCCGCGCCGCGCCATTGCGTGCCGAGGCGCCGTGGCTGCGTTAAAGGCCCAAAACATATAAATAAAATCCCTAGCTTCCAAGTAAAAGAGCAGAACTTTTGTGAGCGAAATTAGGAGAGCATTCTGAGTTTGCAGCCAAGAACAACAATTGAAGGCCAAATCTTTACCAATCGAAGACATTCCGTTGATGAAGATGAATCCCTCTATTAATTCTTGTGTGTTCTTCATGTCTATGGAGAGCTAAATTCCTCTTGTTGAGTTTAAGGCAGTAGTTAACCTATGAATATACAATGCCATTAATTATTTCCTATGAACAATTGTTTGAATTTATTTTCAATAAGAAACCTTATTTTTACTTTACACCATTGTTGAATCTTTGATCGAAAGAAAGGATTTTAACTTTTGCCCTAGGTTACTATATTGATTCAATCTCAATTTGCAGATATGAAATTGTGATTGAGTTTTCATAATTATCGTTCCTTATTACTATTATCGATATTGATATTTGGAGAGATCGAATCTCATACCGGTAAAAGTTTATCTAATTTGATTTGCAGACATGGAATCATATTTGAGGATAAGTGAAGATAGTAATTCAAATGATTGTTCAATTGTGAATTAATTGATAAGTTGTATAGGAATAGGTTGATGAACCCTAAAGCTCAACATACTTCCTTAATCGTTAACAAACGTTCATTATTTGCATTTAAATTATTGTTTAAATTTGATAGTATCATAATCATAAAACAAATCCAATTACTTTTTCTAACTCAAAATAATTAACTATAGAACGGCAGTGATATTAACCAATCCCTATGGATACGATATATTACCGAAAATATTTACCCACAAATACTTTCAACAAATTGGTTCCGTTGCCGGGGAATGGTGTCAATATTGCACGCATTGCAATAGTTTTTATTTTGAGTTTTTGTTACTATTTCATTGATTTGGTTGTTTCACTCGTTTGTTAGTTTGTGCAGAATTCGTGTATGCGCAGTAAAGTCACCAGTTATTAACTTCTTTTTGATCCCGAGATCGAAAGGACCGCTAGGAGATTAAACAGCAAAGCACGAAGAAGAGCAAACATAGCAAGAACAAGAGACAACGCAACCGCGACATCGTCACAACAACTTGAAGCTATTGACGAGTCGCAAGAAGGACTCTTCCTTCACGAACTATTCACGGAAGAAGAACCGGAAGTTATTATACAACCTACTGTTGTCAACATGGCTGCTACTGGTCCATGTGCTAATAGCCCAAGGCTCAACCCACAGTTCGCTAGAACTGCTGCCAACGGGCGGATTTCAGAATTGAAGACCGATATCATACAGTTGGTTTGTGCAAGCCCTTTCGCCGGATTGGATCACGAAGATCCATATACACATCTCACTAGATTCTATGAGTTAGCAGGTACAACTGGTGTAGTTCAAGCTGATGAAGAAGCACTGTTCAAGAGGCTGTTCCCACACTCTTTGTTATTTGAGGCAAAAGATTGGTATCTGGATCAACCCGAAACAGTGATGACTGATTGGAATACCTTAGAAGAAAAATTTCTGGAAAGGTTTTACTCTCAAAACCGATTCTTTGAAGCAAAAACAGCAATAGCAGTATTCTCTCAAGGCAGTAATGAATCATTGAATGAAGCATGGGAAAGGTATAAAGCTATGTTGAGAAAGTGCAAAGGACACGGTTTTGCAGAAGTTGACCAAATCCACATGTTCCGTAACAGTCTCACAGCTACAAACAAGACACTCTTGGATGCCACAGCTGGTGGTTCACTTATGTCCAAGACACATGCTGAAGCTACTCAGATAATAGAGCGAATGGCTCTAAATGATCGTCAGGGCAACCATGATCGAACAGTCAGAGATAGGAAACCGGGAGTATTGGAGTTGAACAACAGTGATGCTCTGCTGGCCCAGAATAAGCTACTAACGTCCCAAGTGGAACTTTTGGCACAACAAATGTCTAAATTACCACAACAAATCAAGGAGCTGAATGGGGTATCTAATTCTTATCAAGTTGCTAAGTGCGAGTTATGCAAGGGAGATCATCAAACAGGATTCTGTCCACCAGTTCTGGAAGAGGAAGTGAATTACATGAACAATAACCAAGGACAAAGGCAGAATCAATATCAGAATCCTCCGTATCAACAAGGGTATCCACCAAGGAATAACAATCAAGGTTATCAACAAAGGCCCCAGAATCAAGGATATCAACAACAAGCCTTTCAACCTTACACTCAACCATCGCCACAACAACAAGGAGGACAATCTATGTTGGAAAAAACCATGAATCAATTCATACAAGTGGCAATGACAAATCACAAGAATCAAGAGGCAGCTATAAAAAGTTTGGAAACTCAAGTGGGCCAACTGGCTAAACAACTTGCAGCTAATCAATCAAATGCAACATTCTCAGCCAACACGCAAGATAATCCAAAAGAGCATTGCAAAGCGGTGGTGACAAGGACTGGGCAAAAAGGAAGTAATAATAGAATTGAAAGGAATGTAGTTGAAGATAATACGGAAGAGGAAGCTAAAAAACATGATGAAAAAGATGAAGAATATGAGATTATGGATACTAATGATGAAGAAGAGAAGGTGAATAAAGAAGTCAAAAAGAAAGATAAGCTGTAAAGAAAGAGCAGTAGAGAAAAGATGGCAAGCAACGTAATACCAAGCCAACATCTACCATATCCCCTGTTAGAACAAGATTTGTTCTGATAAATATTATTAGTTTTGATGATAACAAGGATATGAATTTTGTGTGAGATAATGTGGTACTCTAATACATTGCAATTTCCCTTTCAGGAAATATATAAAGAGTATGCACAAATCAGCGCTCAGAAGCTTTGTCTCAGAAGGTTCAGCATGCAACATCAGAACATGGTCTGGCAAGACATCAGAAGATGGTCAAGGCAGAATCAGAACATGGGTCTATGGAAGCATCAGAAGAACTTGAGATCAGAAGCAGAAGCACTGAAGTTCTCATGGTATCACGCTCAGAAGCACTTCAAGGTCAGAAGACAAGAAGATGCTTTGCACCAAGCTGTTTGACTCTGATGATATTCAAATATTTTATTCACAAACATCAGATCAGAAGAAAGTACAGGTGGCAGGCTACGCTGACTGACAAAAGGAACGTTGGAAGCTATTAAAGGCAACGTCAGTAGACACAGCGTGAACAAGGCTCGAGGTAGTTGACAAAAGCGTGAAACATTAAATGCAAAGCTGTACGGAATACGCAAAGCATTAAATGCGCTCAACGGTCATCTTCTCAAACGCCTATAAATATGAAGTTCTGATGAGAAGCAAGGTTAACAACTGTGAACCAAATTCTGTGAATATTAACTTGCTGAAACGCTGTTCAAATTAAAAGCTCAGAAACTTCATCTTCATCAAAGCTCACTACATTGCTGTTGTAATATATTAGTGAGATTAAGCTTAAACGTTAAGAGAAATATCATTGTTGTGATTATAGCTTTTCAGAAGCATTTGTAATACTCTTAGAATTGATTACATTAATTTGTAAGTAACTAGAGTGATCAAGTGTTGATCAGGATACTCTAGGAAGTCTTAGCTTGTGTCTAAGCAGTTGTAATTAGAGTTATCACGTGGTGGTCAGGATACTCTAGGAAGTCTTAGCTTGTGTCTAAGCAGTTGTAATTAGAGTGATCACGTGGTGGTCAGGATACTCTAAGAAAGTCTTAGCTTGTGTCTAAGCATTTGTTCCTGGAGTGATCAGGTTGTGATCAGGATACTCTAAAAGACTTAGTCGCGGACTGAGTGGAAAACCATTGTAATCTGTTGCGATTAGTGGATTAAATCCTCAGGTGGGGTAAATCACTCCGTGGGGGTGGGCTGGAGTAGTTTAGTTAACAACGAACCAGGATAAAAATAACTGTGCAATTTATTTTTATCGTTCAAGTTTTTAAGATTACACTTATTCAAACCCCCCCTTTCTAAGTGTTTTTCTATCCTTCAATTGGCATCAGATCGCCGGTTCTAAGGTGCAAGCACTTAACCGTGTTTAGAAAAGATTCAGGAAGAGAAAAACGCTTCAGTAAAAGATGGCTGGTGAATCTCAATCAAATCCAACTGCATCTACATCTGGCTCTGCTGAGCAATACAATGGTTACAATGGTTATACTAGACCACCAATATTCGATGGTGAAAACTTTGAATATTGGAAAGATAAACTGGAAAGTTACTTTCTTGGTCTAGATGCTGATCTATGGCATCTTCTGTTGGATGGTTACAAACATCCTGTTAAAGCTACTGGTGTAAGGCTCACGAGAAGCGAAATGAATGATGATCAAAAGAAAGATTTCAAGAATCATCACAAATGCAGGACTGTTTTGCTGAATGCTATCTCTCATGCTGAGTATGAGAAGATATCTAACAGGGAAACGGCCCATGACATATATGAGTCCTTGAAGATGACTCATGAAGGAAATGCTCAAGTCAAGGAGACCAAAGCTCTTGCACTAATCCAGAAGTATGAAGCCTTCAAGATGGAGGATGATGAAGACATTGAAAAGATGTTTTCAAGATTTCAAACTCTGACTGCTGGATTGAGAGTTCTCGACAAAGGCTACACCAAGGCTGATCATGTAAAGAAGATCATCAGAAGCTTACCCAGAAGATGGGGTCCAATGGTGACTGCATTCAAGATTGCCAAGAATCTGAATGAAGTTTCTTTGGAAGAGCTTATCAGTGCCTTGAGAAGCCATGAAATTGAGCTGGACGCAAACGAGCCTCAGAAGAAAGGTAAGTCTATTGCATTAAAATCTAATATTAAAAAATGCACTAACGCTTTTCAGGCTAGAGATCCTGAAGAATCAGAATCTGAAGAAGAAGATGAACTGTCCATGATCTCCAGAAGGGTGAACCAACTCTGGAAGAGCAAGCAAAGGAAGTTCAGAGGCTTCAGAAGTTCAAAGAGATTTGAACGTGGAGAATCTTCTGGTGATAGAAGATCTGACAAGAAGAAGGCTGTCTGCTATGAGTGCAATGAGCCTGGACATTACAAGAATGAGTGTCCGAAACTTCAGAAGGAGAATCCCAAGAAGAAGTTTCATAAGAAGAAAGGTCTTATGGCAACATGGGATGATTCTGAATCAGAATCAGGATCAGACTCTGAAGGAGAGCAGGCAAACTTTGCGCTGATGGCGACAGAAGATGATGGATCAGAATCTACATCAGAATCAGATTCTGAAGAGGTATTTTCTGAACTATCTAGAGAAGAGTTAGTTTCCAGTCTAACAGAGCTTCTGGAATTAAAAGCTCATCTTAGTATCAAATACAAAAAGCTGAAAAAGCTATTTGAATTTGAAACTAAGAAGCTTGAGTTGGAAAATTCTGAATTAAAAGAAAAAGTTTTAAAATTATCCAATAATGTTGGATCTCCTTCTGATTCAGAAAAATCCACTCCCAGTCTGAATCATATTCTGAAAGAATATGATTTAAGTTTCAGGAAGTTCTTATCTAGAAGTATTGGCAGAAGTCAGCTAGCTTCTATGATATATGCTGTGTCTGGGAACAAAAGAGTTGGCATTGGTTATGAGGGTGAAATCCCATACAAGCTTGAATCTGTGGATGATATGAAAATATCATACAAGCCTTTGTATAACCAATTTAAATTTGGCCACTCCCATGATATTAAGCACACATCACATGCACAAAGTTTTCACTTAACACACACCAAGAAGCATGTGACACAACCTAAGAAATATCATGGAACTAAGAATAAGAAGTATCATACTGTTCCTCCTGCTAAATATTTTGCTAAACCCAAGTTCAATCAGAACTTGAGGAGAACTAACAAGAAAGGACCCAAGAAATTGTGGGTACCTACGGAGAAGATAATTTCTGTTGCAGATATCCTTGGCGGCAAAGAGGACAGAAAGCAAAATGTCATGGTACCTGGACTCTGGGTGCTCGCGACACATGACGGGAAGAAGGTCTACATTCCAAGACCTGGTGCTTAAACCAGGTGGAGAAGTCAAGTTTGGAGGAGATCAGAAGGGCAAAATCATTGGCTCTGGAACCATAAGTCTTGGTAACTCTCCTTCCATAACTAATGTACTTCTTGTAGAAGGATTAACGCATAACTTATTATCCATAAGTCAATTAAGTGACAATGGTTATGATATAATCTTCAATCAAAAGTCTTGCAAGGCTGTAAGTCAGAAGGATGGCTCAATCCTATTTACAGGCAAGAGGAAGAACAACATTTATAAGATTGATCTTTCTGATCTTGAGAAGCAGAAGGTGACTTGTCTTATGTCTGTTTCTGAAGAGCAATGGGTCTGGCACAGAAGATTAGGTCATGCTAGTTTGAGAAAGATTTCTCAGATTAACAAACTAAATCTAGTCAGAGGACTCCCAAATCTGAAATACAAATCAGATGCTCTTTGTGAAGCATGTCAGAAGGGCAAGTTCTCCAGACCTGCATTCAAGTCTAAGAATGTTGTTTCTACCTCAAGGCCGTTAGAACTCTTGCACATTGATCTGTTTGGCCCAGTCAAAACAGCATCTGTCGGAGGGAAGAAATATGGATTAGTCATCGTTGATGATTATAGCCGCTGGACATGGGTAAAGTTCTTGAAACACAAGGATGAGTCTCATTCGGTGTTCTTTGATTTCTGCACTCAGATTCAATCTGAGAAAGAGTGTAAAATCATAACGGTCAGAAGTGATCATGGTGGTGAATTTGAGAACAAATTCTTTGAGGAGTTCTTCAAAGAAAATGGTATTGCCCATGATTTCTCTTGTCCTAGAACTCCACAGCAAAATGGAGTTATAGAGCGAAAGAATAGGACTCTACAAGAAATGGCCAGAACCATGATCAATGAAACCAATATGGCTAAGCATTTCTGGGCAGAGGCAATAAACACTGCGTGTTATATTCAGAAAAGAATCTCTATCAGACCTATTCTAAATAAGACTCCTTATGAATTGTGGAAGAACAGAAAGCCCAACATTTCATATTTCCATCCTTTTGGATGTGTATGTTTTATTCTGAATACTAAAGATCATCTTGGTAAGTTTGATTCCAAAGCACAAAAATGTTTCCTTCTTGGATATTCTGAACGCTCTAAAGGCTACAGAGTATACAATACTGAAACATTGATTGTAGAAGAATCAATCAATATCAGGTTTGATGATAAGCTTGGTCTTGAAAAACCAAAGCAGTTTGAGAATTCTGCAGATTTTGATATTGATATATCAGAAGCAGTAGAACCAAGAAGCAAAGCTGCAGAAGCTGGCAGTCTCAGAAGCAATGGATCAGAAGATCAAGTTGCTGCATCTTTAGAGAATCTTAGGATTTCTGAAGAACCAACTATCAGAAGATCACCTAGACTTGCCTCAGCTCATTCAGAAGATGTGATCCTTGGAAAGAAAGATGATCCCATCAGAACAAGGGCATTCCTTAAGAACAATGCAGATTGTCAATTAGGTCTTGTTTCTTTGATCGAGCCAACTTCTGTTGATCAAGCTCTATAAGATCCAGACTGGATAATTGCCATGCAAGAAGAACTAAATCAGTTTACAAGGAATGATGTATGGGACTTGGTTCCTAGACCAAAAGGATTTAACATCATCGGTACTAAGTGGGTTTTCAGAAACAAGCTAAGTGAGAAAGGTGAAGTGGTAAGAAACAAAGCCAGACTGGTTGCTCAGGGTTATAGTCAGCAAGAAGGGATTGATTATACAGAAACCTTTGCACCAGTGGCCAGGTTAGAATCTATTCGTCTATTAATTTCTTTTGCCACTCAACACAACATCACTCTTTATCAGATGGATGTCAAGAGTGCCTTCTTAAATGGTTATATAGATGAAGAAGTTTATGTTCACCAACCTCCTGGTTTTGAAGACTCCATGTCTCCAAATCATGTTTTCAAATTAAAGAAATCATTATACGGATTGAAACAAGCTCCCAGAGCTTGGTATGAACGTTTGAGTTCTTTCCTTCTGGAAAATGATTTCACTAGAGGAAAAGTGGACACTACTATCTTTTGTAAAACATTTAAAAAGGATATTTTAATTTGTCAAATATATGTTGATGATATTATCTTTGGAACATCTAATGCTACACTTGGAAAGGAGTTTGCTGAGTCTATGCAGGCTGAATTTGAAATGAGCATGATGGGAGAACTCAAGTATTTCCTTGGGATTCAAATCAACCAAACTTCCGATGGAACCTATGTTCATCAAACGAAGTATGTGAAAGAACTTCTGAAGAAGTTTAATCTTTCTGAAAGCAAAGAAGCCAAAACTCCTATGCATCCAACATGGGTATTGGGTAAGGATGAGGTAAGTAAGAAGGTAGATCAGAAGTTGTACAGAGGTATGATCGGATCTCTTTTATATCTAACTGCTTCTAGACCTGACATTCTCTTTAGTGTCTGTTTGTGTGCTCGATTCCAATCAGATCCAAGAGAATCTCATTTAACAGCAGTTAAGAGAATTCTAAGGTATCTGAAAGGTACTACTAATGTTGGTTTAGTTTACAGAAGATCTAAAGATTACAACTTAGTAGGATTCTGTGATGCTGACTATGCTGGAGATAAAATAGAAAGAAAGAGCACTTTTGGAAGTTGTCAATTTCTTGGAAGTCATCTGATCTCATGGTACAGCAAGAAGCAAGCTACTATTGCCCTCTCAACAACAGAAGCAGAATATGTTGCTGCTGCTGGTTGTAGCACACAAATGCTCTGGATGAGAAGTCAGCTGGAAGATTATCAGATATATGAGAGTAACATTCCTATTTTCTGTGATAATACTTCTGCTATATGTTTATCTAAGAATCCTATTTTACATTCAAAAGCTAAACATATTGAGATTAAACATCATTTCATAAGGGACTATGTTCAGAAGGGTGTTATATCTTTAAACTTTGTGGATACAGACCATCAATGGGCTGATATCTTTACAAAACCCCTTGCTGAAGATAGGTTTAAGTTCATTCTGAAGAATATCAGTATGGATTTATGCCCAGAATGAGAAGATGAGAAGATCTTATGTATGAGTATCTTCTGAAATGAAATTGGATTTTTTTTATGAGAAGTTCTGATTGAAATCAATTAGAAATTGTGATTCAGTTATTACTAACGTTTCATTGTCTAAGTTGATTCAGAATCTCTTTAAAAGCAAAACAGCTGTAACTGGCTATCCAGATGGTAAACACGTGTTCACTATTTCTGGACAAGCGTGCGTGCAGTTGAGGGGACGTCCACTTAGGTAACTATGCAAATCTCGTCTTTTGTCATTATTATCTCTCCTCACGTCACGTAACATTAAATGCTATCCATCATTTACTCTTTTTCAGTTTTCTTTTTATACTCTTCAAACGTTTCTTTTCCCTCTTATATTTCTCTCACTTTGCATTCAGTTTCTTTTCCGTTCTCTCTCTTTGCATTCATATCATAAACCCTAGCAGTTTTCAATATCTGCAACTTCATCATGAATCCATCGTCAAGCTCTGGAAATCAAGAAACTGATCGAAAACAAAAGAGAAAGGCAACTGATGAACCAGAAATCAAACCAAAAAGAGTCAAAACCTACTATGATCCTCTCAAGGTGAATCCCTTTGAAGCCATGATGTCTGGTAACTATTCTAGACGTCTGTATCAACCCCTTGACAGTATCCCTGAATCACCACCCTCTTCACATTCTTCCACCACCTCTTCCTCCTCATTCATCCTTTCGGAACCACCTTCTTCACCATCTGACATCTCCTCTCCTTCAACCCATCCCTCAGATATTTCTTCATCTCTCTCACACCCTTTTCCCACCAGAACACCTAACCCCTACAGTGTTGTTTTTCCCGACTCCAGGTTCACTGTCAACCCTCCAACCCCTACCTCTCAATCATTTCTGGAGCTTTAACATTCTGATGTAAATAGCTGGTTGGAGATTCTGGGTGCTGCTCACCTTAACCATCTGGATGAGTATGCTACATGCAACCTTTGGGATACCTTTCGTCAAGATTTTCTGGTTAGGGCTACAGACATTCAGAGAAGGATCATGTGTGAAGCACCTGGTGTTCGTGGTCTTCGGTTGGAAGTTGGTGAAAGCAGCCATCACCATCTCATCAGGAATAGAAGAGTTCTTGAAGAGAGGATACCTGCAGATGTGTTGGTAGAAGAAAATCCCTGCAGAGACATCGTGGTGTGGAGACCATGGTATCCTGTGCTGACTGGAGATTTTCAGTGGCTGTTTAACTGGTTCAGAATGAACCCTTCTGAAAATGCAACTCACATGGTTTTTCCAGTAGTGGTTTATCCTGCTGAAGTTGCTGGTCCTACTCCTCCAACAAACCTAGCAGCTATTCTTCAAGCGTTGGAAGTTGGAACTTCTGCGCTGCCTGAACCAGAATATGCTGAGGCTACTTCTGAGTCAGACTCAGATGTGGAGATGGAAGATGCACAAGCTGAAGACCTTCCAGAAGATCGCCCTGCTGAGACTGCTGTCCCTTTTGGCAGAAATTCTGGTGCCTCTTCTTCTGGTGAAACCTCAGCTCTGATGGAGACCTTGGAAGCTCTTCATCAGAATCAAGCTATGCTGGCTTCTCGTTTGGACGCGCAAGAAGCAGCCAATGCTGAGTTTCGCTCTTTCATGGCAAGGCAAGCTACAAGCACTGACGGGATTCATGATGTTCTGGCGCGGATTTTGCGTAGGCTAGGGTCTTAGTCTTTTGGTCTTTGTAGTTTTCTTTCCTTGCTGCATCTGTTTTCCTGCATTCCTCTTTTGTAATCCTTCTTGTTGAAATCAATGAAAAGTTATTTATGTTTCTTTCCTTTTGTCTCTTGCTTTACATCTGAATCTTTTATGCTTTTTGATGTTATGACAAAAAGGGGGAGAAAATATATGATAAATGATCTGATTAATATTATCAGTTACCGAGTAAAAAGGCTCCACATTTACTAACAGAACTTGCAAAGTTCTATGTTTTTAAGTTGTGTTGTTGCAGGAATCAAAGATTCAAGATCAACATAAGAAGCAACAAAATGAATCAAGCTCTTGGATTCTTAAAGCAAGCTGAGTGCTAGGAAGCTTCGGAATCAGAAGCAAGAAAGAAGAATGATCAGAAATAGCTCTTGGATTCTTGAAGCAAGCTGAGTGCTAGGAAGCTTCAGAATCAGAAGCAAGAAGGAAGAATGATCAGAAATTCTGATAATAGAATATGATCCAAATCATTGTCTATTTGCTCTGATACATTGTCTATTTGCCCTGATATATTCTATACGGCTTATATGGCTCTGATACATATTTTGTGTTCTGATACACATTGTATGTTCTAACTCATTCATGCTGACTTTTGTCGTTTAGTTTTGTTCTGTAACATTTCAGGATGTAGAGATGCTCTGATGATGCTCTAGTACATTCAACAATGTTCTGATACAATCTAGCATGAAGTGATGTAAGAAGAAATTCAAAGCTCTGAAGCTATCCGAGGGAAGCAGAAATCAAAAGCTGTGAATGTTCTAAAGATCCAAAAAACTCAAGTTCTGAAGTTGTCCTAAATGGAAGCATGAATCAGAAGCTGTGAATGTTCTGAAGATCGAAGAAATTCAAGTTCTGAAGCTGTCCTAAATGGAAGCAGGAATCAGAAGCTGTGAATGTTCTGAAGATCAAAGAAATTCAAGTTCTGAAGCTGTCCTAAATGGAAGCAGGAATCAGAAGCTGTGAGTGTTCTAGGAATCTAAAGAAATTCAAGTTCTGAAGCTGTCCAATGGAAGCAGAAGTCAGAAGCTATGAATTATCAGAAGACAGAAGCTTATGTGATCGTCTCTACCGAAATAATCAGGGAAGTCTTTTATTATTAAAGTTCTTCGAGTATTTATTTCAGGGGGAGATTATTCATCTCAGGGGGAGATTGTTAATCTCAGGGGGAGACATATTCACATGCTTATGCTATAGCTGTGTAATTTGTCTTTAGCCGTCTGCTCTTTCTGATCGCAAATTCATATCATTTATATATGTTTTTGTCATCATCAAAAAGGGGAGATTGTTAGAACAAGATTTGTTCTGATCAATATTCTTAGTTTTGATGATAACAAGGATATGAATTTTGTGTGAGATAATGTGGTACTCTAATACATTGTAATTTCCCTTTCAGGAAATATATAAAGAGTATGCACAAATCAGCGCTCAGAAGCTTTGTCTCAGAAGGTTCAGCCTGCAACATCAGAACATGGTCTGGCAAGACATCAGAAGATGGTCAAGGCAGAATCAGAACATGGGTCTATGGAAGCATCAGAAGAACTTGAGATCAGAAGCAGAAGCACTGAAGTTCTCATGGTATCACGCTCAGAAGCACTTCAAGGTCAGAAGACAAGAAGATGCTTTGCACCAAGCTGTTTGACTCTGATGATATTCAAATATTTTATTCACAAACATCAGATCAGAAGAAAGTACAGGTGGCAGGCTACGCTGACTGACAAAAGGAACGTTGGAAGCTATTAAAGGCAACGTCAGTAGACACAGCGTGAACAAGGCTCGAGGTAGTTGACAAAAGCGTGAAACATTAAATGCAAAGCTGTACGGAATACGCAAAGCATTAAATGCGCTCAACGGTCATCTTCTCAAACGCCTATAAATATGAAGTTTTGATGAGAAGCAAGGTTAACAACTCTGAACCAAATTCTGTGAATATTAACTTGCTGAAACGCTGTTCAAATTAAAAGCTCAGAAACTTCATCTTCATCAAAGCTCACTACATTGCTGTTGTAATATATTAGTGAGATTAAGCTTAAACGTTAAGAGAAATATCACTGTTGTGATTATAGCTTTTCAGAAGCATTTGTAATACTCTTAGAATTGATTACATTAATTTGTAAGTAACTAGAGTGATCAAGTGTTGATCAGGATACTCTAGGAAGTCTTAGCTTGTGTCTAAGCAGTTGTAATTAGAGTGATCACGTGGTGGTCAGGATACTCTAGGAAGTCTTAGCTTGTGTCTAAGCAGTTGTAATTAGAGTGATCACGTGGTGGTCAGGATACTCTAAGAAAGTCTTAGCTTGTGTCTAAGCATTTGTTCCTGGAGTGATCAGGTTGTGATCAGGATACTCTAAAAGACTTAGTCGCGGACTGAGTGGAAAACCATTGTAATCTGTTGCGATTAGTGGATTAAATCCTCAGGTGAGGTAAATCACTCCGTGGGGGTGGACTAGAGTAGTTTAGTTAACAACGAACCAGGATAAAAATAACTGTGCAATTTATTTTTATCGTTCTAGTTTTTAAGTCTACACTTATTCAAACCCCCCCTTTCTAAGTGTTTTTCTATCCTTCATCCCCATGCTCCATCAAAGAAAGACCACGTCAGGCAATATACCAGGTTTATGAGCATCTTCAAACAACTTCACATAAACATACCATTTGCCGAAGCACTAGAGCAAATGCCCAAATATGCTAAATTCATGAAGAACATGCTCACAAAGAAAAAGGGATGCAAGGATGAAGCAACGGTGATGCTTGATGCCCAATGCAGTGCTATAATTCAGAAAACTACTCCACGAAAGGAATCCGATCCAGGGCGAGTAACCTTGCCGTTAAATATTGGAAGAAACTTCACTGGTGATGGGTTAATCGATCTGGGGTCGAGCATCAACTTGATTCCGTTAGCTTTTGTCAAAAAGCTAGGGAACGTAGTAATGAAGCCCACCAATATGACACTACAATTAGCCGACAAGTCTATCACTTACCCTTATGGAGTGATTCAGGATCTGCTAGTTAAAGTAGACAAATTCTTTTTTCCGGTGGACTTTGTAGTAGTCGACATGGAAGAAGATCATGAAGTACCAGTAATTCTCGGAAGGCCATTCATGAAAACAGCCAGAATGATGATTGATCTGGATGGTGGAATCATGAAAATCAGGGTGCAAAATGAAGAGATAAACTTTACTTTGTTCAAAGCCAAAGAGCATTTTAAGAACCAGAGTGAGGTTTTCCAAATCAATGCAACTGCAAGAGCAACCGAAGAAAATAAAATCCAACCGCCTGAACACTATCAAGTCGGACAAAAGGTGCTTCTGTACAACTCAGAATCAACATATCTCCTAGGTAAAGCAACACAAAAGTGGTCTGACTCACTTATAGTGAAAGAAATATGCAACCAAGGAACCACTATGGTAGAGAATCCACAGACCGCGGAAAGAAGAACTATTAATGAAAAAAGGTTGAAAGCGTGCTTAGAGGAAGTGGAGCACAATACACCACACCTAAAGTCTTGAAAGCATACATCGTCGAGCTTGAACGATGTTAAACAAAGTGCTGGTTGGAAGGCAATCCAACGTAGTAAGAGCATTTTAGTTTTTCGGCAATTTTTACATTTTTTATCATCAGATTATTATGGCAAAAAGGAGGGGGGACAAACAGAAAATTTTCAAAAATTGGGAAACTGGCGCGCCTCGCTACTGAAGAGCGCGACGCGAACCCAAACAGAAGGGTCTCGCGCGCCTCGCCAAGAAAGCCCGAGGCGCGACAGTGCGTGTTTTGTTTTTTTTAAAAACTCAGAAATAGGGTTTTAGTAAACCCCATTTCAATTGTTTGTCCCCACCGAGCAGCCACACTTCTCCAGCGAGCCTCGAGCCAAAATTTTCAAAAACTTCATTCATTCTCCTCATCTGCATCTCATTCCTATCACCACTCAAGGTATGTCTCCACTCTTTTACTTTGCAAATTCATAATAGGGGTGTTTTCAAACCCTACAAATGGGTCCTTAGATCTAGTCGCTTGAATGGCCAAAAATCTGAAAACCCTAGGTTAGAAGACTAATTTAAGACACTCCAGTTGAAGAAACACTGTCGATTGAGTTATGTATGGATGCCCCAACGCACCACAACAGTGCTGTCACAGTTTCGCACAAAGTCGCGCCGCGCCACAAACCCGCGAGCCGCGACTGCGTTAATTGCTGCAGTTTTTATTTCTAATCAAATAATACCGTTTGTGTGGGTACCGTTATGTTTTTGTTTTGCAGATGCAACCAGCCAAGAGAGGTCGCACCAAGACCACCGGTACCGGTCCTCATGGTAGTCGTTCCTGAGACCCCAACACCAAAAATTTTTTGGGTCCTGCACAGAAGGAGAGATTTGCTCAACTGGCCTCTCGCACCATTCTCCCGGAGAAGCTAGTTGTCCCAAAGGACGATAGCGAGTATAGCACGCTTTGGAGTTACTTTGAACACTGGAGTTGGGACCGTGTATTTGACCCGTATACACAAATTAATATGGATATTGTACGGGAATTCTATGCAAATGCCATCAAGCTTACTCCAGAAACTGTGGCTTACAACTACGAGACATTCGTTAGGGGCCACACAATCCGTTTTGACCGACAATCGATCAGTGAGTTTTTGGGTAACCCACTGGAATTACCAGAAGGAGAAAAATGTTACTATAGGGAGCATTTGTTGGAAACAACATACAGGCTGGATGATGTTTCAAGAAAGATTTGTATAAAGGGAAAAGGACCGGTACTTGGGAAGAATGGAGCCCCAATCCACTACCACAGGAAAGACTTAAACGTCGATGCTCGAGCAGTGTTGTCAATCATGAGTTACAACATCCGACCCCGAGCACATGTTACAACCATCCCTATGGACGCGGCATTACTGATGAGAGTCCTCATGTCCCGACACTCAGTGGACATTGCTTTCATCATGGCACAAGAGCTAAGGAGAGCAGCTCTAAGTGACACAGAACATGGGATTAACGACAAATGTGTCCTGCCATTTCCTGGTCTGATTATGGGGTTATGCCATGCTGAAGGAGTGGATTGCTCCGATAAAGGGCATTTACTAATACACTCTACTATTGATGATGTTTACATTGACAGGTTCTGCAAGACTCCATTTGAGAGGGAACAGCAAGTTGCCGCAACAAACTCTCAGGCAGGACCATCTGCTGTACCTCCTCCATCGTTTGATCCGCTAGTAGCACATAACTACTATGCATCCATGTGGGAGGCAAGTCAGAGGTCTCATGTTTTCTTGCATGATGCGATGCAGCAACAGTACAGGAACACCATTTGTGCACCTGAGGAGCGTACCTTCCCCACTCGTGAGAGCTATTTCACATACTGTGGATGGCCGGAGTCCGATCCTTTTGCTGGAGGGGGTGGGGCCACGAGTGGAGCTAATCAGCAAGGGCAGCCTGAACCAGAGCATGAGGAGGACAGCATGTCAGATGATGAGGATCCCATGTGGTGATCGTGAGGATTGAGAGATTGTGATGAATTGCTTTTGTTTTTGTTATGATTATCTGATGATATTTTTAATTCATGTCATTTAGTAATTGTCTTGATTTGTGAATTTAAGGTGGCATTTTTGTCACCATAACTCAGTTTAGTTTTAATATTTATGTTTGAATGTTTTATTTCATTTATGTTGTCTCCAATTTAGAGTGAGTATTCCTGAAAACGCGAAGAAAATCTCAAGCAAAATACCAATAATGGAGCAACATATATGAAAGTGGTAGTGAGTGAATGTTCAAAAATTTCAATTTTCACTTTCTTTTTCAATAAGTAACAAGTCAGGTATGAATTTTCAAACTCAAACTTCTACTGTGTGCATGAAACGTAAGTTGTTAGTAAATACTTTGCAGAAGTTATTTATGGTACACTGTTCTGTTGGATCGGCTTAGCCTTAACCATTGTGAGGAAAGCTTTACATTGTTTACTATATGCAGGAGACCATCAATTATTTTGACTTGTTTGTATCATGCTAAACCGTTTGTCGCATCGCGTGTGGAAATCTGTGAAAGTGATTTAGGCAATTGTTTGAATCTGAGAGTTTTTCTGAGCCGATTCCATCTTAAAAATTTTTTTCCTGTGAGAGTGTGATCCCTTGCTAACCATTCTTTGAGCCTGAGATCAAGGTAAAGTTCATCATATGCACCAAGGAAAAACCTGGTGAGTTTTGATCTCAATAAAAAGTTTTGTTTTGGACCATCAACCATAAAATTTGGTGATGTGTTTTCTCTTTGACCTTCATAGAAGTAGGGGAGCATTCATATAATCTAAATACAGGTTGATCTCCAAGTTGGGGAGAGTCATAATCAAAAGATGAGTAAGTTGTAGGTGGTAATCTGCAAAGAACGAAAGAAATTCGTAGCTTGAAAAAAAAAACAAAAGAAAAACAATGTTTGAAAGAAAACTATTGTTGAAAAAAAAAAAGAGAGAAACATCGAGCTATGAATGAAAAAGAAGAAGGGGTGAAAAAGTTGAAGGTATGAAGGAAAAGGAAAAGAGTTATGATTCGGATGCTTCCCTAAAATAGGAACAACCCTCGTTTTTCTTCTTTTCTTTGAATCTCAAACCACATTACAACCCTGGAAAGACCTTCTGATTCTCAGATTCCACAGGACTTGACGCAAACAACATGGTGAACGTATGATATGGATTTTTGTTGATTTAATTGTGTGGATGAGTGTTTAACCCCTCTATTATTCATCATACTTTTTGATGTGAGTGATTAGTGCTGATTCAATTGCAATTGTGTAGTGTTTTGAACTTTTGGAGGTAATTTCCTTTCAAAATTTGTTTCATGTATATGTTCTATGTTTGCAGGGAGACGAGGAGTAGCCGATTTGGTTGCTGAACTGAACCCCTTGAAAAAAAAACCTTTTTGAGAAACTTGTGCATGATTGTTGGTATGTTGTGTTGAGGTAAGTAATTTTGTTTAGGGACAAACAAAACTCTAAGTTGGGGAGAGTTTGTTAGGAGTGAATTAATGGTAATTTCATGAGTTAGATTAACTGCCTTTTGAGCTAAAAGTGAATAGATCTTGTGCATTTTACGGATTTTATAGTTAGAATTGAACTTTCAAGGTTCGAAGCTAATCTTAGAACAAATTGCATCACTTTGGGTGTTAATTGTGCAGATATTGAAGCTAAGAGGCAAAGACTAGGAAACACGCTAGAGTAAAACTCTAAAGAGGAAGAATCACAAAGAAGAAAGAAGAATTAAAGGGCGAGCCGCGCCAATAAAGGGGCGAGACGCGCGAAACCCTTCTGTTTGGGTCCGCGCCGCGCCATTGCGTGCCGAGGCGCGGTGGCTGCGTTAAAGGCCCAAAACATATAAATAAAAGCCCTAGCTTCCAAGTAAAAGAGCAGAACTTTTGTGAGCGAAATTAGGAGAGCATTCTGAGTTTGCAGCCAAGAACAACAATTGAAGGCCAAATCTTTACCAATCGAAGACATTCCGTTGATGAAGATGAATCCCTCTATTAATTCTTGTGTGTTCTTCATGTCTATGGAGAGCTAAATTCCTCTTGTTGAGTTTAAGGTAGTAGTTAACCTATGAATATACAATGCCATTAATTATTTCCTATGAACAATTGTTTGAATTTATTATCAATAAGAAACCTTGTTTTTACTTTACACCATTGTTGAATCTTTGATCGAAAGAAAGGATTTTAACTTTTGCCCTAGGTTACTATATTGATTCAATCTCAATTTGCAGAGATGGAATTGTGATTGAGTTTTCATAATTATCGTTCCTTATTACTATTATCGATATTAATATTTGGAGAGATCGAATCTCACACCGGTAAAAGTTTATCTAATTTGATTTGCAGACATGGAATCATATTTGAGGATAAGTGAAGATAGTAATTCAAATGATTGTTCAATTGTGAATTAATTGATAAGTTGTATAGGAATAGGTTGATGAACCCTAAAGCTCAACATACTTCTTTAATCGTTAACAAACGTTCATTATTTGCATTTAAATTATTGTTTAAATTTGATAGTATCATAATCATAAAACAAATCCAATTACTTTTTCTAACTCAAAATAATTAACTATAGAACGGCAGTGATATTAACCAATCCCTGTGGATACGATATATTACCGAAAATATTTACCCACAAATACTTTCAACATAGGGGTGTGCAATCTTTGGGTGGGATGGGAGGCTTGGTTCCACTATAACATTTCTTGTAAATTAGGGAATGAGGTGGATTTTAGTTTCTCGTAGGAGCAAAGTGGGGCAGTTGGGGTTTTGGTTGGATGGCTTTTGCCATTGGGATGTGGGGGTCATTGATTTTCATATTTCCGAGGACCTTAGGGAGGAATGGTTGGAATTGTTATCTATTTTGCGGGACTTTCATCTTAATATGGCAGAGTTGGATAAAGTGGTGTTATGGAGGGATGTGGGTGGCTTCTTAGTGAAGAATGGTTTTAAGCGGCTTTATGAGTTAAAAGCTCATAATTTGGTAGTGAGTGATAGGTGTCTTTCTTGATTTGGGAGAGGTTTGGAAAGCACGTGTTTCGAGTCAAGTTAAACTTTTTGGTTGGAGGTTGTTGTTAAATAGTCGTCCTAACAAACGTGAGCTTTTTTTGAGAGGTGTGTGTAACACCCTTCTAAACCCCCGCGGAAAATAGAATAATATTCAGAGTAAACATGAAATACAAGGATGTCACAACTTCTTTAACAGAAAAATACCATGGTCATTTGTCATGCTACACGAGGAACCACGTAACATAATTACAATTCATGTTCAACACAGCGGACAATAATCCATAACATTGCATATTCATTATCCATGCAAGTTATTCTAAAACAATCATAAAACAACAAGACCGACATAATAATTCGTCTCTAAACTATCGTTCCCCAGTGTTACAATCAGAGCATGACTCGACACGAACTACGGGCTAGCTTACAAGTTATCTTCACCCAATCAAGACGCCGCTACATCCTTAATCTGAAATCATCAAAGTAAGGGTGAGTTTCATTCGAATTAATAAGCATTATGCAATCATAAGCAATAAAATCTCATAGTAATTATCATCCACTCAATCATACATATAATCGGAATTATTACAACAAGCAAGCATCTTCCAACAATATTGGCCATCGGCCCACAACTCATCAATTTCATCAAGGATCAAGTCATATTAACAACATCTTCTCAACACATCAATCAAGTAAACACACCAAGGCATAACACTGGATCTCATCCAATCATGTTATCACCAATGCATATGATGCAACTGACACTATGCATGTGGTACCAAAATTCGTGAATCATATCACAGGACTTCTCTCTTTGATACTGCCCTCTAGTCGCTCACACCCCACATGGGCACACGACTACTGCCTCATCGCTCACACCCCACATGGGCACACGATGACTTCCCGCTAATCTCCACACAATGGGAATTAGCCTTCCAATGCAAATGATTTATGAATAATGCACACATGACACATACTTACATCTTCATACATCATCATCATTCCGATGCTTAACATCGCTTAACACCTCTTACCAATAAGGTCACAACAAGTATGTACATGTATAAGCATCATTCAATCATTCACATTCATACATCACATCATCACAATTAACATACACATCATATTAATGTTAATTGCCACCATAGCCAACATATTAATATTAACAACATATTAATATTCACAATCATCAATCATCATCATCATACATATACAATCATTCACATATGTACACTACATCCTCACAATTAACATACACATCATATTAATGTTAATTGCTACCATAACCAACATATTAATATTAACAATATATTAATATTCACAATCACCAATCATCACCACGATCAAACATCGTTATATCCATCATCATTGCACACAATGTAACAAATTGTCAAAGCAACCCAACAACATAATCACAAAACATATATCATCTACGACATGTTATATACTAACATCACTCAATGGATATCACAATCTCATCACCAACACAAATACACGCATCAATAGTCATATATATAAGCACATATACATATACTATCTTTCAATTCATTAATAATTAAATCGAGTTTAAAAGTAAAGTTGGCTATTGCCCATTTTATCAATTCATCAGATAAAGTATCTCATTAGCTTCGCAACGCCCAAAACGGCACATAAATCGGATACTCGGATCAAAAGTTATGAGTTTTCAAAGATAAAACATTTTTAGAAAAGTGCTGCAGGAACGGGGTTGTCCCTACGTGGGAACCGGTTCCTGGCAGCTTCAAAGTCTCGTCTCTGGTTTTTACTATGGGGAACCGGGTTGTCCCTACATGGGAACCGGTTCCCAGCTACCCAGAATCCATATTTCTCTGTTTTTACAAGGGGGAACCGGTTCGTCCCACATGGGAACCGGTTCCTACGTACCTGCACAGCCAAATTCACCATTTTGACAGCATTTACCTTATCCCATTCCCCCAATTTCAGGTACATACGAACATAGCACACAAATACCATCAATTTGCACATCATCACATAATTCAGACAAGTTTTATACAAGTATTAACAACATATAACATGAGCATTAACAGAACCATGTAATTCACACAATTTCATCAAAACCTAACAAAATCCCAAACCCGACACGTACGATTGAACTAGATAACAATCCTAATCAATCATACTACCTACAATCACATAAGGAATACTAACCCGAAGAATCCCCCCTTACCTCAGAGTCGAAACTTCGAAGGTTCTCTTCCCCTTTGGCTCTTCTCACTTTCACGTGTTCTCCTTTCTTCAGACTCAGTTCCTGCTTCTGCTTCCTCTTTTTCCCAAATTCCTTATTTTATGAAAAATAAAATAAAATATTATAATGGGCTTGCTTAGTCAACACCCCCTCTTCTGCTAATCACCACTCTAGGCCCAATGCCAATAACTCATCATTTTCCATATAATTCAACCAAATACTAAATTATCTCTAATTAATAATTTAATTTCCAATTAAATTAAAATTAGAAAATATGGGGTGTTACAACTCTCCCCCACTAAAATAGTTTTCGTCCTCGAAAACATACTTCTAGTGAATAGTTCCAAATAGGAGTCCTCCATCTGACCTTCCTGTTCTCAGTTAACACTTTCTTAGTCGAACCTCCAAGTTCATCTGACATGCTCTTACGTTGCTTTTGACCATCCCTAGATGTACCACTCGCTATAATTCCAACGGCTAACAACAATGAAACTTCGAGGTGTGATCCATACAATACACTCAATAACTGAATAATACAATTACACAATCCATGGTATGATCACAACTGATCAACACTGTAGTAATGGATTCCGTTTACCCATGTACTAACCTTAGGCACACTCTTCCAATTGAGTGATAAAGTAATACTTACACTCTTTACCAACTGCTTCCTTCAAGAACTCAATACTCATATTCCTATACCATTGAATTCCAATTGTCTGGCTCCTCTTAGGTCACACCAGAATTACCCAACACGCTACATTCTGCTTTTGCTGCACTATCCTGATTACTCATTGCAACCATCATTATCAATTAGACTTCTAGGTTATACCCAACTCTGGCCCTCTTTACTCATTCGTTCAAGAATCATTCTTTACCATCCATGGTTCTAACTCACCACTCGTCAATACTTACTCGCACTCAAAAACAAATTCCTGATTTACTTCATCTATTAAACATTCCAACTATGGAAATGAGTGCACATCAGTAGTTATAATTACATAGCTCATCATCCTCAATATACCATTGCTTACAAGATAGCTCAACAGAGTCCCACTCTTCACTAAGAATGAAATCCACTTCGTCCTTCGTAGAGTATAATCCTTCATTTCAATTAGAAATCCACACAATACCTTACAACATCACAAGATTATTATAGCATCATGTAATATCAATTCTTCTTCTTAACTTCTCCGAATACCTACTCGTTAACTACGTACAACCGTAAAAGGATATCCATCATCTCGGCAATTATTCAAAAGGTCATAATCCTTTGGCACGACATCCTTACGTCCACGAGATTCTAAACCCAACATATAGATAAACACATATTCTCTATGTAGAACCCCGACATATTAATTCTCACTGCTCAGGAGTAGCACTCATAACACCAGTTTACATCATACCTTCGCTGTACGACTACGACTACTCGTCTTAAGTCACCGTCCAATACTTTGCACTCCTTCATAATCACTTCCTCATAAGTCCCCACAATATGGTGAGTGGTCATTCTCACATCTCAGCATTCATCACATCTTATACCATTAAGGTAACAAGCAACCTTATACCATCTATATGATTCCGCCTATTATCAACAAGAGATTAAGGGTGATCAAGTCCTCAATTTGTCAATAGATAGCCGACAATCATATTTAAGCATAGACCGTTGTTACTACATAATAGCGTCTTTTCCGAGTTTGCACCCAAACTCAACGACATTGTCATAGTCTAATAATTCTCTATGGTGTCCTTCTTCTAGAATATTCTTTTTCAGCTCGGTAACATCTGGAACACAACTGCAACTTCTAGACCTCATTACACCATCCTCGTCAATTCTGAATTCACCGTCTTTACCTTGGCAATTCAAGGTCGACTTATCGATCAACTCAACATCAGCTTTCTGATTTCCTCTAATCTCGTCAGGAATACCATTAGTCAGTTTCAGTATACCCAATCTAACATTATTAGGAGCACTTTCACATACCAAACTTAATTCTCTGAATTGTTCAATTAAATCCAACTCTTTCACCATCAGCATCGATATTTTTAGAGGCAACCTCGAACCATACAAATAATGTCACTGCAACATCAAAACAAAACCATGGCTGCCAATTCTAAATCATGAGTCAGATAATTCCTTTCCTGCGCTTTCAATCGTCCGACGCATAAGTTACTATTTACTGGTTTTACATCAATACACCATCCAAACCCATCAACGACGCATCACAATATACCACAAATGGTTCCAAAGTCTATGTCACTTTTTTTTTCTACTGATTCCCTCATCACTCAAATCCATTAATACTTAAATCATCCTGATCATCTTATTCATCAACGACATATTCTACTCGACTTCGTTCCGAACAATCGCGGTAATAGGCATTCTTATTCAACACTTGTTCATGCTTCTTTAACCGACATCATCATATCTCCTCATAGGACTAGTCTATGGTATTTATAACTCTTCCACAATGTAGAACATAATCTCTCCTCTTCGTGGATTCAAACGGTACATTAATCTGACACTCAGAGCTCAAGACATGAATGTTTCCAATCGTTATCCAAGATACAATACCGACACCATGCAACAAAACCCTATACGACATCTCCAAAACTTCTCAATTGGCACATTTAATCTCTAAGATTGCTTCTCAACAAGCCTCCTCATTATTCCTTTATTCTGTTTAACTCTGACACTGACATCCCATGCCGCACCAACGAACAATCTAGTTCTAAGGACAAGTGTAACCGTAACTTCACCTCTTTCCAACAGCACCCGGTCACAATTAAATATTGTTACAGCTGCTGCAACTATTTTTATAACAAACTCCATCTCTTTAGCTTTCCGACGCTTCAAACGGAACTCAAATCGGATGTCCAGAACTCCAGTTATGAATTTTCGAAGTTTCATAACGATTCAGCAATCTTCCTGCGATTTGCTTATGGAAATTCTGCTCCAAAACTCATCCTTTTCAAATTAATCTCATTACTAACATTATCTCATCACATCTCTTCGCTTCCAAACTTCTTATAACTTAAACAACACGTTTCATCGCTGAAACTCGATTTCTACAACATCCTGAAACCAAATTCATGTACGCCATCATCAACCTTCTTATCCTTGAGATCACACTCGTCTCTTCACATTACTCGCTCTTTAAAGAGTTTTCAACAACATCGATAACCTCTACCATCATCTCAATTACTTACTAGTAATCCTACGACAAGGTCTACGACAATACTTCCTTTAATCACTGCTTCAACAGCGACCTTTCACATAAGGCTACTCACACAACAACATCACAGTCCATCAGTAGCACTTGAAGCATCACAACTTCGAAATTCCATTTCTCAGAAATAACCATCATCTATTCCGAGACACGTCCAACTGAAATAACAACCACATTCTTCAGCCCATGTCACCTTTACTTCAGGAAACAATAACTCTACACTCTTGTACTGCTGCTCTGCGCATCACTCTATCATCTTGCATCTGAGACATATCCGAGAAGCATAGCTTCTCCCCCACTAGTTTCAATCCCACTTCTGCAGACAAACAGTTAGAACACACTGAGTACCAACAGTGTTTCACACACATGTCGCGTAACGAAAGGAAATTAACAACAAGACTCTGGTCACAAGGACCGACTATGCTCTGATACCACTATTGTAACACCCTTCTAAACCCCCGCGGAAAATAGAATAATATTCAGAGTAAACATGAAATACAAGGATGTCACAACTTCTTTAACAGAAAAATACCATGGTCATTTGTCATGCTACACGAGGAACCACGTAACATAATTACAATTCATGTTCAACACAGCGGACAATAATCCATAACATTGCATATTCATTATCCATGCAAGTTATTCTAAAACAATCATAAAACAACAAGACCGACATAATAATTCGTCTCTAAACTATCGTTCCCCAGTGTTACAATCAGAGCATGACTCGACACGAACTACGGGCTAGCTTACAAGTTATCTTCACCCAATCAAGACGCCGCTACATCCTTAATCTGAAATCATCAAAGTAAGGGTGAGTTTCATTCGAATTAATAAGCATTATGCAATCATAAGCAATAAAATCTCATAGTAATTATCATCCACTCAATCATACATATAATCGGAATTATTACAACAAGCAAGCATCTTCCAACAATATTGGCCATCGGCCCACAACTCATCAATTTCATCAAGGATCAAGTCATATTAACAACATCTTCTCAACACATCAATCAAGTAAACACACCAAGGCATAACACTGGATCTCATCCAATCATGTTATCACCAATGCATATGATGCAACTGACACTATGCATGTGGTACCAAAATTCGTGAATCATATCACAGGACTTCTCTCTTTGATACTGCCCTCTAGTCGCTCACACCCCACATGGGCACACGACTACTGCCTCATCGCTCACACCCCACATGGGCACACGATGACTTCCCGCTAATCTCCACACAATGGGAATTAGCCTTCCAATGCAAATGATTTATGAATAATGCACACATGACACATACTTACATCTTCATACATCATCATCATTCCGATGCTTAACATCGCTTAACACCTCTTACCAATAAGGTCACAACAAGTATGTACATGTATAAGCATCATTCAATCATTCACATTCATACATCACATCATCACAATTAACATACACATCATATTAATGTTAATTGCCACCATAGCCAACATATTAATATTAACAACATATTAATATTCACAATCATCAATCATCATCATCATACATATACAATCATTCACATATGTACACTACATCCTCACAATTAACATACACATCATATTAATGTTAATTGCTACCATAACCAACATATTAATATTAACAATATATTAATATTCACAATCACCAATCATCACCACGATCAAACATCGTTATATCCATCATCATTGCACACAATGTAACAAATTGTCAAAGCAACCCAACAACATAATCACAAAACATATATCATCTACGACATGTTATATACTAACATCACTCAATGGATATCACAATCTCATCACCAACACAAATACATGCATCAATAGTCATATATATAAGCACATATACATATACTATCTTTCAATTCATTAATAATTAAATCGAGTTTAAAAGTAAAGTTGGCTATTGCCCATTTTATCAATTCATCAGATAAAGTATCTCATTAGCTTCGCAACGTCCAAAACGGCACATAAATCGGATACTCGGATCAAAAGTTATGAGTTTTCAAAGATAAAACATTTTTAGAAAAGTGCTGCAGGAACGGGGTTGTCCCTACGTGGGAACCGGTTCCTGGCAGCTTCAAAGTCTCGTCTCTGGTTTTTACTATGGGGAACCGGGTTGTCCCTACATGGGAACCGGTTCCCAGCTACCCAGAATCCATATTTCTCTGTTTTTACAAGGGGGAACCGGTTCGTCCCACATGGGAACCGGTTCCTACGTACCTGCACAGCCAAATTCACCATTTTGACAGCATTTACCTTATCCCATTCCCCCAATTTTAGGTACATACGAACATAGCACACAAATACCATCAATTTGCACATCATCACATAATTCAGACAAGTTTTATACAAGTATTAACAACATATAACATGAGCATTAACAGAACCATGTAATTCACACAATTTCATCAAAACCTAACAAAATCCCAAACCCGACACGTACGATTGAACTAGATAACAATCCTAATCAATCATACTACCTACAATCACATAAGGAATACTAACCCGAAGAATCCCCCCTTACCTCAGAGTCGAAACTTCGAAGGTTCTCTTCCCCTTTGGCTCTTCTCACTTTCACGTATTCTCCTTTCTTCAGACTCAGTTCCTGCTTCTGCTTCCTCTTTTTCCCAAATTCCTTATTTTATGAAAAATAAAATAAAATATTATAATGGGCTTGCTTAGTCAACACCCCCTCTTCTGCTAATCACCACTCTAGGCCCAATGCCAATAACTCATCATTTTCCATATAATTCAACCAAATACTAAATTATCTCTAATTAATAATTTAATTTCCAATTAAATTAAAATTAGAAAATATGGGGTGTTACAGTGTGTCTATTCTTTTGATGAATAATTTGTGTTCTTTGTGTGCTTTTTTTGAAGAATCAAGTGGCCATCTTATTTTTTCTTGCATTTTTTCTGGTTTGGTGTGGCGGGCATCGTTCCGTTGGTTGGGGGTTGTTGCGGTTGAGGCTTTTGAGTTTGGTGGTTTGGTGGATGCTTTATTTCTGGTTGACGTTTTGTCGAAGTTTAAAGGTTTTGTTGTTTCATTCTTCCTTCTTTTTATTCTTTTCTTAAGTTGCTTGTTAGTTGCAGTTTTTGGTTATTTAGAAACCAAGCGGTGTTCAATACAAAGGTTTGGAAGTGTGACGATGTTTTGTCTTTCATTAAAAATCTTGATTGGGATTGGTTGTTTATTATTGACAAAGGGAGATTGTGTTTTGCTAAGGAGGCTTGGTTTTCCACTCCTTGGTTGTTTGTAGTTTGATTATAATGTATATTTGAGTTTAATTTATTATTTGTATATTTTGTCAGTCGCTTGTAAGATGGGACCGTTGCGATAATGCTAAAATGGAATACTTGTTTCATAAAAGATGTGCTGCACGACTACGCGATATATTGCAAAAGGCTAAAGAGAAAGCATGCAAACCGCCTTGGATGGGTGTAGATACATGGAAGTTTCTTCTTGAGAAGTGGCAGACAAAAGATTTCAAAGATGTCTCCAAACAAAATAAGACTAATCGATCATCAAGTAGAGGTGGGGCAGTCCATACGTCTGGCCGTAAAGCTCACCATGATGTTGCACTTGGATTGGTATGTATTATATTTGTAATTAAAATGCGTTAGTATAATTATATCCAATATACATGACTATATATATTGTCTTTAATTATAGGCTAAAAAACTCAAGCGACCCGCACATCCGGATGAGCTCTTCATTGCCACCCATAAAAAGAAGAATGGGGAGTGGGTTGACGAGCGTGCAGCGACAACACATGTAAGTTCATTAAGGCTTCAAAATTGTTCCTTGCTAGAGTGTTCAAACCAAGTAGTATATCTTTTAATAGGAAACCGAATTGTTTCCCTTTGTTTAGTTCCGTTCAACGCGCCGGCGTTCGCGTTTCTGGTGCTGAGAATTTACCTTCCTTATGACTCCGAATTAGGAAACAGAATTTGCTTAGTATAGTTGTTATTTGTTGAGAAATTGATATATTGAAATCAAAATTTTGAGGTTAAATAGGGACTGTTTTGATTTTGGTATGTACTTGTAAAATGTGTTGAATTGTTGAAGATGAAAGTTAAGAGAGAAATAGAGATAAACATATTTGGCTTAAGGGGTTTTCTAAATGTATTGGCAGTTGTCTTTGCCATGTGTTTATAGCTGAGTTGTGGGAGGAATTTTGAAGCACTCTAGCTAGCTAATAATAAAGGTTTCAAGGTTGTGGAGTTATGTCTGGATTTTGAAGCAGTTTATTAAGTCTTTAGTGCTGTAGATAGCAGCAGCACTAGTGACATTCAGTTGATAATTTATGTGCCATAAAATGGAAAGGAAAATTTGAGCATGTCTTGGAACCTTATGAAATGTATTAGGAAAATTTGAATGTGTACATTTCTGTTTTTTGCATTTCTGATTATGATGTATTCATTCTTTGACACATTAATCTTATGTTTTATAGGAAACATATGTGAGTAGTCTTACACAAGCCACACAAACTGGTATTGATGTGGATGGATCAACAAGAATACAAATGTGGAAAGACGTTGCCGGAGGTAAAACACGGGGTCGGTGTTATGGAGTTGCACAATTGGCGCACAACGTAAGAGATGGAGTGAGCTTTTTGACACAAGTGTCTGTTACAAACCCCAATAGTGAAGCAGATAGCGAAGCTATTGAGGCTGCCAGAGCTGAAGCTGCCGCTGCACGTGAAGAGGCTGCCAGAGCTGAAGCGGAAGCTGCACGAGCTAATGCGCGGACAGATGAATTGGCAAAGAAATTTGAAGATCTTAGGAAAATGTTTGAAATGTTTCAGTCTCATCAGTCGGGTTCTTCTAGTGCTCCTTCGAGTGAACATGCTCATTATAACTACTCGGTACTTTTACTACTTCTTTGACTTCTTTTTAATAAGCTTGATCTGAATAAATTATGCACTAGTCATGTTTGCTGCATACATAGCTATATTGCTGCATTTACTTCTGTCATATCACATCTTATGCTTTCATTGAGTTTCTTATACAAATTATATGTGAGCCTTTGAGTCTGCACGATAAATTATTCTGTATTCAACACACTTGCAGATAATAGTAAACACTGAACATAGTGACTGAAAGAGAAAAAGTATATATACTACCTTTTGTAGTTGTTGGTTATTTTAATTATGCATAGTGAATGAAATTAACTAAAGTATATCCACCTTTCACGTTCTGAACCACATTCAAAGCAATTAATGTAACATTTTTAATTTATTGAGTTTTTTTGAGTTGTCAATAGCAGACATAAATGGTCCTAATTTTTACTAATTAAATGTTGCAGGAGGATGAGGAGGATGAGGAAGATGATGTTGCTGATGATCATGATCAAAACGAGTAGGATGAGGAAGATGTTGCGGGAGGATGTGTTATGATTAACCTTATGTCTAGTTTGACTTATAAGTATACTTATTTTGGTACACATTGACATGTGTTAGGACTGTATTATTTTGGTAACCTTATGTATTAGGATTATGTTATTTTGTGGCAACTGATAGGATTGTGTTATTTTGGTAACCTTATGTGTTAGATTATAAGTAATGTATCACTATGAAGATTTATTAGCATTGTATCGTATATTGCAATTTATTGTTTTTATTTCAAAACGGTTAAATTATATTTATTAATAGTATTGTATCATATTTAATAATTTATAGGTGTAATCAAAATTTATAAAATATAGGTGTCACCAAAAATTGGTCAGACCCAAAAGAGAAAAAAATAGCGTAATCAAAATTAATAATATATAGCTGGGAACCAAAAAAAAATAGCGTCGGCTAAAACCGACGCTAATAATAAAATAAATTTTTCCCATCTGGGAGACAGCCAATAGCAAATGGACACGTTGCTTAATGTAGCGACGCTCATAACCGACGCTAACGATGAAATACAGTATCAAAAAGGGGAGCTAATCATGAACGACCACGTGGCACACCGTAGCGTTGCATAAAACCGACGCTAATGGTGTAACCATAGAACTCTAGAGCATGTTTAGTGTCCCACTTAGCGTGGCTTAAAGCCGACACTAGTGGTAGCGTCGGCCCATCACTACCTTTGCTTCGGGGTTTAAAATGACAGCCCCGACACCGACGCTAGGCCGACGCTAAGCGTTTGTAGCTTCGGTTTTTGGTCAATTAGCGACGGCTTTTGGCCGACGCTAAATTGTTGTTTTCTTGTAGTGTCCCTTGTTTGGATGACTGGACATGGGTACTTGGCTGACTGGGCATATAAATCTCTTGTTTGGCTGGCTGACTGGACTTGTTTACTATAGATTAATTTTCAAAAAAAATTAATTCACATAGGAATCAAACCCACAAACATATAATTAGCATCACAACACCCAACCACTGAACCAATTCACTTTATATGTTTAAATCTTGTTCATGACATTATATATTATATTGTTTGTTTTATATTGATCGGTATTATTCCATTTGAACAATATTATTTTATATAACGTTTATTTTATTCCATCTGATCAGTATTATTCCATTTGAAGAACATCCAACGTATATTTTATTTTTTTTATTTATAATTTAATCAATATTTTTCCAATAAATAAAGTTCTTACGTATATTATATTAGTTTTTATATAACTTTTTTTTATAATGTTTTTTTATAACGTTTTTTATGTGTTAACGTATATGTTAACGTTTTTTTTATAATGTTTTTTTATACCTTTTTTTTATGATTTTTCTTTAATAACATTTTTTTATAATGTTTTTTTATAACGTTTTTTTATAATGTTAATATATACACTATAATAAAATATTAATATAATAATAAATAATATTAGTTTATAAAATAATGTTAGTTTATAAAAAATGTTAGTTTGTAAAGCGTTATAATTTATAAAATTAGTGTTATAAAATGTTAAAACCTTAATAAAAAATTTATATGCCCAGTATATTAAATAAAATTAGTTTTATAAAATGTAAAAACGTTATTGCATACTATATAATTATTAGTGAACTTCTAATAAATATGCCCAGTATATTATGCCCAGTATAAAATGTTAAAAACTTTTAATGTATACTATATAAATATTAGTGAACTTCTAATAATGGATACTAAATTTATAAATATTAGTATTATAAAATGTTAAAACGTTAATGTATAACGTTAATGTATACTATAATGTTAACGTTAGTGTAATTTAATAAATATTAAAAAACAATAATGTATACTATATAAATAATAACGTTAATATATGTTAGTTTATATTAATAAAAATCATTTATTTTTAACGAAAAGGTTAATATAAGTTGAATAAAAAGCATTCATTTTCAATAAATTGCAGTAGTTCAGTTGGTTGAAATATTGTGTGGCAACCTTTAAGTATTGGGCTCAATTCCCATGGTTGTAAAATTTTGAAAAAAAATGCAATTAATTTTTCAAACAGTGCTAATTAAATAAATAAATAATATTTAAAAAGCCACGTGGGATGCCACATATTCAGATTCCCTACGCCCAGTCAGCCAAACAAGGGATAGGGGGTAGCGGAAATAGAATTTGTGTTTTATAAGGGGGTGAATAGATATTAACCCTAAAATTTATGTGGTCATATTGACTTGTAATTTTTAGTGAGGCTTTTGACATGATACCTTAAGTGTTTACACACCATTTAGAGGTCATTAATTACTGACTTGGATCCTTTGTTGCCATACTAACTATGTTGCTAACCTCATACATACGTTGATGCATATCTTGACTAGTTTAACCTAAATTGACTTGTTCTTGTAAGACTTTTGTTTTGGTTTATACTTGTTGATTGATGTGAATTCATGTGAGGTCCTTGACCTATAATATGATGTATAGTGGCTGCCTATAGCAAATCTCTTTTAGGTTCCATCTTTTCAAAACTTCAAATCTTTTCAAACCAACTTAGTTAGGTTTCTTTTTGAAGTGTGTTCATTGCATGGTATAAAACTTGATTGTTACTTGTTCTTAGGTGTTGTTAAACACTTATGTTGTTCTTTGTTATCATATCTTATGAAGTTGTAACCTGTAACACCCCAAATCTACCCTGCAATTAACAGGAAAATTAGAGTAGGTAATCTTCCCTTAGTAACCAGGTTCTTTTCAATTTCTCCCTTTCTCGAATGAGTGGATTTTGCAATCTCACAAGGCTTGGGATCTTGTTCTAAACCAGTGAAAGGAACTCTTCCAGTAATAGGCAACCCAATGATGCTTGAATATTCTTCCAAGGTAGGCGATAGTTGATAATCAGGAAAGGTGAAGCAATGATACAATGAGTCATAGAATTGAATCAAAGTGGAGAGGATTCCTTCTTACATGGTCAACAAAGTTACTTTCAAAGAGGCCTCCACTGAGCGATGGATTTCAAATTGACTTCTTTGGGACTACACTCGCGAGATCAAAATGACTATACCAGTCTCCTATAATAAGTGTACACTCTAAATCCGGGTTAGGATATGTCTCACCACAAGGGGCATGACTCCCTTTCCCAATACAACTCAATAAAATAACAAGTATACACATAGGAAAATAAAAGACACAAATAAAAGGTTATGTACAAAAACAAAGATAATAACAAAAGATAATAACAAAAACAAATATTGGGTCAACCGTTCCACAGATACACCAATAATTTGATCATTATCCCCAGCAGAGCCGCCACTTTTCTGTAGCGGTGAAATTGGTGAGACTAGAGTCATAGGAAAGACTTAGCTCATTTTAAACAGAGTCGCCAACGCGCATTATTGTTTCCAAAAATGAATGGATGTTATTGTTTTGATTGTGATTGAATGTTATATTTTGTCAAGATAGTAATAGTTTTTGTTGTTGTTTAATGTTATATGTTGTTGTGATTGAGTGAGATTGAGATAGTTTTTATGTTATTACGAATGTTATATTGTTACATTGTTAGTGTGTTATTGACAATGTTATTTTTGTTTTTTTAATATTGTATTATTGTTATATATTATTTTTACATATTGTAGAAAAATGAATTATATTATGTTATTGTATTGAGATTGTTATTGTGTTGTTGAGTATGTTGTTGTATGTTGTATTAATATTATTTTTGATTTTATTTCATATTGTTGAAAAGTGACTTAGTAAGTTGTTGTATTGAGATTGTTAATGTGTTTCTAAGAATGATGTTGTTGTGTTATTGTACTATTTTACTGTTAAATGATTTTGAAAGCATTTGATATAAATTTCAGAATGTATTATGGATTGCAGTGGGATGAAAGTCGATAGATTTGACTCGGTGTATGAAAAAGGAGTTGTGGAATTTCTTGAACTCTTGGAAAAGATCTTGGCAAAAATGGAATCTTTTATTATTCTTGTGCTATATGCGAGAATATAAAAAAATGAAAATAACGTAATATTTCATGACCTATGTTGTGATGTAATTTGTCAAAATTATATAATATGAATGTGGCATGCTGAAGTAGATAAAAACCAAACTGCCTTGTCATAAATACATGAAGTTAACATAGATATGGATGATTGCCTAGAAGATATGACTCGTGATAATGGAGAATATTCTTTTATGAAGGTCCATATTTACGATACTTATGTAGTGACAAGGATGTGTAATTATATAAGGAGGGCATAAATTTTACACGATTGTTTGTGGAGTTAAAATTGTTTATTCTAAAGGAAAAAGTGGGTGGACAATTAATGTATTACATAATTGTTTGAATTGAATGCTTCCAAAAGATAACAATTTGGTGAACCATAGTAATGAGGGAAAAAATAGTAATAATAGTAAAGCTTTGTATAAATTACTATTTTTGGGTATTGTGACAACTTTAGCCTTGGGTAATATAAGATCACTTATTTGTTTAAATTATCCATGATGTTTCCAAGGCTTATCCACCTGTAGTATCGTGGGAAGACGTAGCCGTAGATGATTGTTACTAAGGCGACTTTTATAGAGGGCTTTTAAAGAGGGCTTTAGGTCCTTCAGTAATCCCTTGGTAATAAATAATTACCCACGACTTTTTCAGTTATCAACGAATTTAAGCCCTACGTATTGGAAGAATTTCTTGTATCAAACGTCAAGAGACATAAAGCGTGTCATATATGTGAGTTTAATATGTGCTTACACCAAACTCAGTTTGGAAAAAAGAACAATTACCTTGGGCATCAAAAACTTATAAAACACAATATCAAACTCTTACCCTAAACCCTAAACCCTAAACCCTAAACCCTAAACCCTAAACCCTAAAAGGGTGCAGAGTAAGAGTTTGATATTGCTCCTAAGCCTTTATCTGGGAGGAAGTTTATAATAGACAACAACATTTTTCTAGCATTCCTCCTTCATGTTATTGAATTTCTCCATTTCTCCTTGAATCTCCTTACTGTTTTGCCTCTCTTTGTTGTTAGTGGTGGAAAAGAGGGGAGAGCTAGACAAGGATTTAACCTCATTATATATTTTTTAATTGTTCATCTAACTCTAAGATTTGTGCACCATGTTTCAACAAGTGTAGGTGCGTTAAAGATGCTCTTGTTCCATATAAATTTAATAAACAAGAAAATATTTCGTTTTCCCCTTAAAGTGAACCATGTAAAGTTTTTTAAAAAGAATAAACCTTTTAAGTTGGAAAAGAAGAAAAATGTCGTGGTTCCACCTGCTTTTTTTCTTATTCTATCAAGGACTCCTGTCATATATACTTGTTATGGTAGAGATTTGTTTGGTCCTCCAAATTTTATGCTTTAGAGCCTTGGTATTAAATTTGGTTTCCAATCCAATGATGGATGGATTCAAGCTTTAGGCATCGAATTTTGGTTTAAGCCATCCTTACAAAATCGACTTGTAAGTTAAAAGGTATCACTTTATATAAACTATTTCAAGGCTCTATTTCTAACCAATGTGAGACTTAGAATTTTTCAAAATATATCCCTTCACGGCTAACATTATTTTTAGACTTGGTGAATGGAATAAATAGTGGGTGGCCCATAGTCTGATCGATGGGCTGTGATACCATATTAGAGTTTGGCCTAACTCCTCCTTACAAAATAGGCTTATAAGTTGAGGGGTGCAACTCTATATAAACTAATTCAAGGCAATATATCTAACCAATGTGAGACATGGGTTTTTCCCTATACAACCCTTCACGCCTAATACTCTTTTGAATTTTGTGCGTGGATATAATTGGTGGATGAACCATGATCTGATCAATAGACTTTTATATCATATTAGAGTTTGGCCTAACTCATTCCTACAAAACTGTCTTATAAGGTGAGGGGTGTCACTCTGTAAAAACTCTTTTAAAGTTCTATCTCCAACCAATGTGGAACTTTGGACTTTTCCCAATACACTCTATCAAGCCCAATACTCTTGTTGGGCTTGGTGCGTAGATAAAAAAGATGGGAGTCCCATAGTATGATCGTTAGGCTTTGATGCAATAGTAGAGTCTACTTAGTCTATTCGCAACTTGGACCACGTATTATTTTTGCATTTAGTTATCATCATCAAAATAATATCAATCGTTTAGGAATATCAGAGCTTTCTCGATTACTTAATTTGTAAAATAGGGTTCCATAATCTTTAACACATTAGACTATTAGTTGATTTGTTGGAATATTGCATACATTTCCCAAAGCATCCACAACAAACTTGTTGGATTTGGTCGACGATGGCACCTTTACATATGGGGTTGAAGATGTAATTTATGGGAACAAGACATGCATTTGACTCCAAATATGTGTCCAATACTCGGTTATATCAAGTCATATGGAACAAAGATTGTTCCATGGTCCACATGATAACATTGGTATCCTCTTTCCTCATCCCAACATGTTTTCCTACATTGGAATAAATTTTTTTTTTCAATATTCAACTCAACATCATATATGTTTGTCACCTTTTGCTCTACATTTGCTTTATTCATTTTACCATTTTTGCTTTTACCTCTCTCGATTTATTTTTCATTTTTTCTTCTATAACTATTGTCTAAATAACCAATAGCCTTGTTGAAGTGACATAAAGATTGCATAACTTAGTTTTTCAACCAAGATTTTGTCTTAGTTTTTTTAGTAGATCGTTATCCACTAAGATTCTTACATACTATATGAGAGCTCAATCATAAAGTGATATATTTTAAGTGTAGTTTATACATATTGGAGTGTCAATGCAGTTAGCAATGATAAATATGGTTTTGAGCCTCCAATATTCTAGAGAGAGTGTGAATCCTCACCTATATCAAAGCAAGAGTTTAATTAACATTGCTTGGTATGAAGTCTATTGTTCAAGGGAAAAGTTTGAGCACGCCCAAATTCAAATTCCTATAATTAGTTTCCCTAACTTAATATTATAAAAATTAACTCTGAAATTTTAAAATTTATCTTATTTTTAATTCATTTTTGTCTTTTCATTATTCATCCTTTTTTATCTTTTTCTTTCTTTTGATGTTTGACTCAAATTTAATATTTTTACTTTCAAATTTTATATTTTAATTTTTTTTGTCATTTTATTCTCAATCCATCTTTATCTTTTTCTTATTTTATGTTTAACCCCAAATTTAAAATGTTTAAAATTAATTTTTTAATTATGAAATTTATCTTAATTTCGTTTCCCTTTTTGTCTTTCATTCATCTTCCATCTTTATCTCTTCCTAATTTTATGCTTGACTCAAAATTTGTATATATTTGTAACTTCTTCTTCTTTTCTATTATATCATTTTTATTCCAAAAAAAATTAATTTTAAGCCAATATTAAAATTTTAAAATTCATTTTAATTTTAATTTTTTTTTTGTCTTTTTATTATTCATCCATTTGTATCTCTTTTTTTTATTTTATGTTCAACTCTAATTTTAAAGTTTTTATTCTTAAATTTTAAAATTTATTCTAATTTTAGTTATATTTTTATGTCTTTTCATTCTTTATCACTTTTTTATTTTATGTTTAACCCTAAATTAAAACTATTTTAAAATAATTTTAAAATTGTAAATGTTTTCTTAATTTTAATAATTTTTTTTCTTTTCATTCTTCATTCCTTTTTATCTCTTCCTTATTTTATGGTTGACTCAAATTTAAAATATTAATAATTAATTCATAAAATTTAAAATTTATCTTTTTGCCTTTTCATTATTTCTCTTTCTTTATCTATTTCTTTTCTTTTTATGTTTGGCTCCAAATTTAATATTTTAACTTTAAAATATTTAAATTTATTCTAATTTTTATTTTATTTTTCTTTTAATTCTTCGTCATTATATGTTTTATATTTTATGTTCAACTCCTAATTTAAAATGTTTAAAATTAATTCTAAAATAATGAAGTTTCTCTTAATTTTGTCTTTTCATTAATCATCCATCTTTATCTCTTTATTTATTTATTTTATGTTTAACTCCAAATTTAAAATGTTTAAAAATAATTCTAAAATTCTGAGTTTTTTCTTAATTTTTTTTTTGTCTTTTCATTCTTTATCCATCTCTATCTCTTCCTTATTTTATGTTTGACTCCATAATGTTACTTAAATAAGATAAACATAAATTCATATTTTTCATCTATCTTACTTAACTTTATGTTTTATGTTTGTATCTCTTCTTTAATTTATTTTTGATATTTATTATATAATCAATATATTGAAATTACTTAAATTTATTTTTTTGAATTTATTATATAATCAATGTATTTGAACTACGTATGTATAGATAAAATATATTAACAAATTTATATAATAAATTTTATTTTATAATAAAGATGGAAGGGAATATTAGAAAATGATATGAGTTAAATAAAAATAATAATTTTTTTTATTTTATTTTAGACATAACTTGGATATTCTTGCTCGACAGCATATACTAATCAATTGAGTTGGGAAAAATTTGAATACTATATTTTTTTTCAAAAGAAAAAGGAATATATACTAACAGTATTAAATATTTTTACACTGTCAACCAATGATAGACATGTATTTAAGTAAAACACACTTTTAATTTTAAATTATATGGCGTGACAAGTAAAAAAAAATTAATTGATTGTATGTATAATGTTAGTTTACGCTGTTTATGCATTATCTTTAAACTCTTCTTTTAAGTCTTAAAACAATATTTTTCTTTAAATGCTTTAATGATTTTAATAACTAGGATGATTAATCACTTAAATAATATTTAAAGAGGACATTAAATCAAAATAAAAATAAAATAATAAGTCGCTTAGTTGTTACGACATAAAGTTAACAGTCATCTCTGCTTATAAATTAAGGAGCCTTTTGATAGAAATCATAATCAAAACTCAATTGAAAAACCAAAGTTAGACTTATCGAAATTAAGATGTCAAGCCAGAAAACTGTCGGTGTAATGTTGGTCTTATGCATGGTGATGACGACAACATTACATGCAAGTGAAATGGATGATGTATCATGTTCAGAGGCAATTTTATCTCTATGGCCATGTCTACCTTTTCTGGAAGGTTCTCTTCCACCAACACCTGTGGTGTCGTTTTTTTTTACCTCCCCGTTTCACTTGGGAGGACGGCACGCTAGACCCTTCACGCGAAATTTGGAAGGAGAATGCGCCCGTGGTGGGATGAATTTTATTTCAGTTCTTCCTACGATATCACACGAACTTTCTTATTTGTCCTACGAGTAGGAAAGGGAAAAAAAGATCTCAACTAAACCCTAGGAGTTTGCTAAGTGTGGGGATTTACACCTAGACTAGAAATTCTGGAGTCCGGGAGGTCGGTTATACATAGGGAAGTGTTTAAACACCCTACATATCTGTAGTACTCTACAGGAACCTTCTCTGTGTCATTGTGTTTGTGTTTGCTGCTAATGATTGGGAAAGTTTCTCCTTTGTGTTAGGAGAAGGAATTGAATTGATTGAAGAAAGACAGACAGATAGACAGACTGACTATTTTTGGTATTTTATTAGCTCGCTGAGATTCCTTGTGAACCTCATGCCTACATATCCCTAGTGGAAGTCAGAGCTTAATGTAGTTCGGGGAACTAACTAGGGAAATTAATGTTTTTTTGGTGCCTTGCTTGAAGCTCAAGGTTGAAGCTTGGAATTAAATCTCTGTTTACAGTAAAGAGATATGAAATTATCTCTACAGAGAGGTATTTGTACTATTCTACCACAAACATTTTGAAAGGAGTGACAGAATAACTGGATTCATTTCATTCAAGAGGGGGACCTTACTTGGGTGTACAAGTATGCCAGTCAGATGCCTCTTAAATGAAAGAAAGATGCTCATCCAAATTAGGGAAAGTGTACAAGTCTGGGGATGTGCCAGAGCATGTCTTTCAGAGTCCTAAATGGGAGACTTTGATTGAAATTGAAATTGAGATTGAAATGTTTGTTTGTTTGAATGTGGTAGAGTAGTAAAAATATCTCTCTATAGAGATAAGCTATGTCTATCTAATGTATAAAAGATTTGAATTTAGCTGGCTTGTATGAGGCCCAAGCTTGAGGCTTTTTGATTGATTAATTAATATTATTGACTCTGGGAGATGACTCCACTGGGGGTTAATTACAGGGTATTTTTGTGTTCTGTACAAAGCCCAGAATTGAGGCTGACTCTACTTAGGGAGACTCTATTTGTGTGCCTTGTACAAAGCCCAAGGTTGTGGCTGACTGTTGAGGATAATTGAATGAATGACTTTATTTTATGTGCCTTGTACAAAGCCCAAGGTTGTGGCTGACTCTAGCTAGGGAAAACATTATTTTCTGCCTTGTACAAAGCCCAAGGTTGTGGCGGACTCTTAAATGAATTAAGTATGTATGACTATATGGGGAAAGATCCTAAGTGTTAGGAATCTTTGACACATGAAAGATATGGTTTATATGCCTTGTACAAAGCCCAAGGTTGTGGCTACTGAGTGATGAAGAACTCACTGGGGAGACTCTATTATCTGCCTTGTACAATGCCCAAGGTTGAGGCTGACTCTTGACAGGGGAGTTTTATTGTTTGGTGCCTTGTATGAAGCCCAAGGTTGAGGCTAACTGTTTTTGTTGGTTTTAACTCTACTGGAGATTAAAAGACTGTTTTTCTTTGGAAGCTAACCCTTTCCAGGGATTTTGACTCAGCTGGTGAATTTGTCTGTTAAAAGACTGACTTTATCATGTTTTTGGAGGCTGACCCTTTCCAGGGGTTTTGACTCTTTTGGGGAAATTATCTCCTAAGAGAATGAAATTATTGTTTTGACATTTTAAACAGATGTTGGAGGCTAACCCTTTCCAGGGGTTTTTTTTGTTGAAATGAAGGAATGGATTGATTTTAAATGACTTTGGAGGCTAACCCTTTCCAGGGATTTTGGATTTGAAGGATTGGTTTTAATTGACTTTGGAGGCTAACCCTTTCCAGGGATTTTGAGATTGAAAAATGGATGGCAGAAAGATTATCTAGTGGAGACTCTTTGTTTAAAGCCCAAGATGAAGGCTGACTCAATGCTGAGGATGACCAAAACATAGATCCTAGACTCTACTAAGGAGGATTGATGAAGATAAGGGTGACAGAGACTGTCCATGTCTCTCATTCCAAAAAGTGTACTCAATGCAAAATTGAGACAATCTTAGCTTGTTTTGAAGTCTGGTTTAAATTGGAAAAAACTCACCAGGGTAGGCTAAAAGGTGACTAAAGACCTGTTCCTATGTTTGTAAGAAACCTGATGGGTCCTTGTATACAAGCTCAAGAGGAAGCTGGAAATGCTTTTAAGAAGCCTGTGGGTCCTTGTACAAAGCCCAAGAGGAGGCTAATCGAGGGTCCTTGTTATAGCACAAGAGAAAGCTTATGTAGTTTTGAACTTATTTTGGCTCTAAGCAAATGGGTAAGAGGTTTCACCGGGAATAATTCCTCTTTGGGTGGATGTGTCCTATTTATTTGGATTCTAAGGTTTTTGCCAAGATGTTTCACCGGGAATAATTCATCTTGGGGGTTTGAACTACAGATCTCTAATTAGGAAAGAGCCTTCACCGGGAAGACATTCTCAATCCTAGGTCATATTCCTATAATATATATATAGTTTAACTGTCCTAAGGTTTATACTCAAACGCAGTTCTAAACTAATATATGCACAGTTTATATTTGACAGTAATTTAAATAAAGACTGTAAATTGAAAGCTTGTAAAGCCTAACCTGGATGGAGTGGAGGCCATTGAAGAAGTATGTACAGAGCCTTACCAGTAATTTTTGTTGTTTTGTTGATAATAGTTGAATATTTATGATAAAACAGTTAATGGTTTTTGAAAATAGAAGAAGTGAAGATGGACAAAGGTCACATAGGTATCTGAAGAGTTTCACCGGGAATAATGCCCTTCAAATACCAGAAGAATGTTTTGAAAACAGAAAGAAGATTTTGAAAATACAGTTTTGAAAACAAGCTAAGAAGAGAAGATTTTTGGGACTTACACTCTATTAGAGGCCCAGTACTTTACAGTACTGGTGATAAAAGCAATTTGAAAAAAATGATTTGGAATGATACAAGGTTTTGTTGTTTGAAAACCCTAATCATTTGATTTTATCAGAGATTGAAAATAGTTTTGAGATTTGACAAAAGTCAATTTAATTAAAGCAAAGATGAAGATCTATGCCTAATTAAGACCTAAGTGATTAGGGTTTTATCATAAATGTATTTACAAAAATGATTAGGTTAAAACAAAGTGAAAATATGTATTAAAGTATTTAAGAAAACACCTAAAAACATACTATTTTAAACCTAATAAAAACATGTGAAATAAATAACATTTTTATGATCTTTTTTATTATTCACAAAATAGAGATATTAAATAGCATGTGTGTAAAAAATGAAGTGAAAATAAATTAATTTGATAGGTTAATCAATTATATGAAGTTGTGAGAAAATTGAAGGAAATAAGTGATAAAAAATAATGTTTTGGCCTCACCATGGTTTGAACCCACGCCCTTGAAGCCAACAACTCAAAATAACACCACTGCGCCAACGCGCGTTTGGTGTTAGTAAGTTGCCTCCACTTGGTCATATTTCAAAACAAGTTGTAATTCCTTAAAAAATAAAAGAATCAAAAAGTCTGGGGCGAGGGGGATTCGAACCCCAGACTTGTGGCATGATGATACTAAAGGCGCATGTGTGGCCACTAGGGCAAGTTGTTTAGTCGTTTATAAAACGCTTTCAGTTAAATATATTTTAAACCCTCCCCTGAGAAATTAAAAATGGCGCCACCACCATCTTCGTCTTCAACCTCAAGCTCCATGATTTTTTGAATTTCTGAACTCACTCGTTTCTCAATCATTTGCCATGATGTAAACACGAAACTTGCTCTAAATTCACTCACGATTCTAAATATGTAACTAACATGAACTAATATTAACTACATCTAATTAATTTAACAGAAATCGTGAAGAACCCTAAAATTTCAAAATCAAATTAAATGACTATACTGAAAGATAAATGAATGATGATAGAGGGTTTTCAATCCTCTGATGATGCTGAACAAGATAGAATCGAGCTATTTCACAAAGAGTACTTAAATTATAGAGGTGAAGTTCAGAAACTTACCTCTGAAACTGAAGGTCGTGAGGATGATGGAGAGCACCTGGGCTTGAATGAATGATCTCAATAGCTTCCCTGAGACTCAATGATGCTAACTGGATGCTTATTGTAGCTTGAATCCTCCTGAATTGCTCTATGGACCTCCCTCGATTTCAGCTTCAAGTGAACATGGAGGTTGTTGAATTTGGAGTTACAGGTGAGCTGCAGCCATCTGGTTAGCTCCACTATGACCTAGGGAGTGTGTCTGAATGATTGGTTTGGCCTGAGACTCCCTGAGTTACTCCATGGACCTCCAACTGCAAATGCTTCCAAGTGAGAGCAACAATGGTGTTCCTCCACTTACAGAAGTGATCCAGGTGCTTGGATCACCTCAAATGACCTCCCTTGAGATGTTGGAATGCTCACTTTCCAAAGATGAGCTTTGGTTTGAAGAAAACGATTCTTCTTGCCAAAGAACTTTGAAAAACAATGAACAAGAGGAGAGAAAGAGAAAGCAAGTAATTGAGTTGCTTTGGTGTGTTTTTTGAATGAGAATGAGGCCTCTATTTATAGGCAAATGGATCAGTATAGCTGCAGAGGAGTGAGCTTCCTTAGTGAGGGAGTTTTGGTTTCTTAGCCATGAAGAAATTCAAAGAATCTCCAAAATGCAATGATGCATTTTCGAGCCAATTCTCCCAACCATTGATCTTGCAGGATCTTAGGGAACATTTCTGATATGTAGCAAGTTTCTATTGGCTTAGGAGAAGATTCCAATTGGTGAATCATTGCTTATCATAAATTCTCAAAAGTAATGATTACATAATCACATGTTCTTGCTTTTGGGAATCTTCTTCAATCTTCATGCCATGGTGAAAATGAATGCATGGCATTGTTTCAGACATGTTATGGGTCGTGTAGCATCCATTCATGAAGCAAAATGCACAAAATTGCAAAGTTCCAATTTGCACATGACCTATAATTTCACTTTATGAGGCCAACTTTGAACAAGCATAACTCCTAGCTCAAATTGAATTTTGAGAAGGTTGAACACAATTTGGAAAGCCCTAAACATCTACTTCAAATCATTAGTTTATGTCTTCTTCAGATTCCTTTGGGAAATTTGTGAAAAATGAGGCCAAAGTTGGAAGAAAACTAGGTTAAAACACTTAGAAAAATTTCTAAGTGTTTATGACCTAAACTTCAAAATTTCCAAAACTTCATAAATGGTTGATCTTTTGAAAAAAGTTCCCTTGTAAGATGTTGTTTTATTTTGCAAGATCTACAACTTTCATGTTGGAAGTTTTTTGAGTTGTGTAGGTGAAATTTTGAGATCTCACCATGCCTTTAAAAACCCTAATTCCCGACTTTTCGCTCCTTGATGAATTTCTTTGAATTTCTTTGGCCAAATGACTTTGATATCCATATATTGATGATATTGATCTTTGAAAGTCATTTTTTGACCAAAAACCTTAAAAGTCAATGATGATCCTTCACAGTTGACTTTTTCCTGACAAAGTGAATTTTTGGGCTTTTGTGTAGAAATAAGATCTTCTCCCCAAATGGATGATATAAATGGATTATATGGAGGTAGTAGAGATCCTTGAATCATGTCTTGAGTTTTGGATTCATGCCCTGATCAGAAGTCAACTATCTTGGTGAATTAGGTCAAAACCCTAATTTGTCGACCATGTGAAAGTAATGACTGTAGACTTTGAATTGAAGTGTGATGTCCAGTAGATCTTGTAATATGAGTTATTTGAAGAAGATTGATGTCTTTGAATGACCCTCTGGGGCTTTTTAGGGTTTCCCAAATGTGATCCCTGATTTTAGTCCTTGATAGGCTCAAAACCCTAGTCTGGTGACCTGAGTAAGCCTGTACTCAGATGACTGGATGTCTAATCAATCATAGATGAGAAAAATGAAGTTTTTGAGCTCCATGATTGTATTAGAGGCTAATCTTTGTATTGATTGATCCTTTGCCTGAGCTTTCTTGTCTTTGTGCATCCTCGATTAGGTATCAGATGGAGAAATGACTGCTCTGGGTACTTGTCTTGACCTGATGAAAAATCCTGAAGATATGTCATCTCAGGGGGGTCAAAAATTAGGGTATGACAGATGCCCCTATTTAAGTTTCTTTTATCTGGAGGGAGAGAGATTGAGATCTCGATCTCTCCTGCGTAAAAGAGACTTAAATATCAAAGAAATGCCCGAATTTTGGGCGCTCCTGAGATGTTTGTAATTGATAAAATCTTTGCATGATTTGATCCCGTTGTCGCACTTGGCGGGGAATGAGGAGACTAACTCCTGCAGAAATACTTGATGTGGATTCTGGTGAATGGATGGCAATGCAAGATGCGCAATCCATCTTCTTTAACTAAGTGTTGATACTTAGAAAAAGGTAAACCACTTCTCCTCGTTTCGGATGTCTATATCTCGAAACTGGTCTCGGTTGTGTTTGGACAATATCTCAGATAAAGAGAAAATTTCCAACGGTCTGTTTCCTCATCAAACTTCTTACCAGCGCTTGGAGGTAAGATGCCATTTGACGGCTGTAGAGAAACTTCAAAGGTTTGTTTCCTCATCAAACTTCTTATCAGCGCTTGGAGATAAGATGCCATTTGACGGTAGTAAAGAAACTTCAAGGGTTTGTTTCCTCATCAAACTTCTCATCAGCACTTGGAGATGAGATGCCATTTGACGGTAGTAAAGAAACTTCACCATCTTCCCTTTTGACTTGACGTCTTTGAAAGAATGTCATATGGCCTCATGATCTTTTGAGGAGCTAATGACTTCGTTTGAAGGCGGACGAACTGTTTTCGGGGTGAAAACTGCCATTCGTCAACTGATGCCTGGGGAATCAACGAACTATTTTCCTAAGAGGAAAACTGCCATTCATCGACTCTGTGGGGAGTTAAGCATCCCAGAACAGACAAACTGTTTGAAGAAACTGCCATTTGTCGATCTCTTGAGTATTTAGCAGACAAACTGTCTTTCCTTGGGAAAAGACTGCCATTTGCCAATTACTAGGGGAGCAAACTGTCTTCTACTGGGAGAGACTGCCATTTGTCGACCTTTGTTATGATAAAGTGAGCAAACTGTCTTCTGCTGAAAGAGACTGCCATTTGCTGACTCCTGGGGAAACAAACTGTCTTCTACTGGGAGAGACTGCCATTTGCTGACTCCTGGGGAAACAAACTGTCTTCTACTGGGAGAGACTGCCATTTGTAGACCCTGCTGTGATAAAGTGAGCAAACTGTCTTCTGCTGAAAGAGACTGCCATTTGCTGACTCTGTTGGAGAATCTGAACTATCTTCTGGACGAAGACTATCATTCACTGACTCCGCTGGGGAATCATTTGTCGATCTGCTGGGAGATTCTGAATTTCCCTCTGACAAGAAGTGGTACCTCTCGACCTTGCTGGGGAAATACCAAACCTGTAGGGAGCTCCGGAATGTGAAGCAGACTATCTTATCTGAAGAAGACTGTCGAATGTCGCTCTGCAGGAGATTTTCGGCTGATGAATTCCAAAAGTGAACAAACTATCTCTTTGAGGGAGACTACCATTTATTGACTTGCTTGGGGAAACCTCTCTACATGGATCATTGTCTTGAAGGAAAAAGTTTCTCCAGGACTTGCAGGGGAAACTTGAGTTCATGCCCTCGTGACTCGGGCATTCTCACAATTAAGAGCCTAATTTGACTATGCAGTTGTGATGTAATGTATGCATGAATATTATGACAATTATAAAATGTAAAGTGAATGTGAATAGAATTGTCGCGGATGTGAAATCCTATGATACGACTTGAAATTCTTGTGGATCAGAAGATGTCCTCTTCCTGGAGTTCGAACTCTCTCGGGAATATCTGGCTATCAGTTGTCCGCTGTCCGAAGTAAGTAATATGAATTGAAGTAAAGATCCGTCATCGGGAGATGTTCGCAAAGCGACCTCATGGGGAAAACTTGGTTCCCGGAGTCTCAACCGTTCTCGGAGCAACTGTTTGCATTCTTCCTATTGTTTGTAAACCTTTAGAAAGAAATTTCACCTTTGTTTTTTGCAAGTAAATTCATTTTTATTTTATGAAAACATTTGTTTCAAGAAAATGACTGTTTAAACTTAAAATGCATTTCAAGAAACTGAATAAGACTAGATTGCAAAGGAAAAGCACAAGGCTCAAATTATTATATATGGAATGGTAATCAGCCAAATGCTTGATTCCATGGAGTATTTACAAAGTTGGAAATTGGTAATTTTCGGGAAAAGGGCTACGATGAAACGTGACGACCGTTATCTCTCCCTTCCACTCCGAGTTGCGCTGTATTCGTGCTTCGTAGAAGATGACCTACTGCTGATGAACACTCCGCTATGGATTTTGAATGATCAAGTTTGTCCTGAACACAGTTACTTGCCATATATCCCTAACTTTTGCGTAAACTACCCCTTTCGGGTTTTAAGTTTACCGGGATTGATTATTATATTTTTTATGTCTCTAACTTTTGCCTGAATCGCCCTTTCGGGTTTTCGATTCACCGAGACGCTCTTTTTTGCCTAAGTCGCTCTTTGCGAGTTTTCAACTTAGCGAGCTGTTCTTTTTGATTATTTAGGCGAAGTATTTCTTGACTGCGTCGACGTTCACAGGACGGGTGAATTCTTCTCCATCCATAGTCGTGAGTATTAAGGCTCCTCCTGAGAAAGCTCTCTTGACCACGTAGGGGCCGTCATAATTGGGAGTCCATTTCCCTCTCGAATCTGTGAGAAAAGATTGAATCTTTTTGAGTACAAGGTCGCCTTCTTTGATTGTGCGAGGTCGAACCTTTTTGTCGAAAGCTTTCTTCATTCTTTGTTGATATAGCTGTCCGTGGCATAAAGCTGTCATGCGCTTTTCTCTTTGTCTCGTCTTGCTGTCCAAGGACACAACCCATGGAGTCTTCTAAGACGGTTAAGTACATTATCAAAGGTCTTCCTTCTACTGGAGGAGACAGGATGGGTGGTTCGAGCAGATATTCCTTAATGCTGTCGAACGCTTTCTGACAATCGTCTGTCCAGACGCAACTTTGATTTTTCCGTAGAAGTTTGAAAATAGGAGCACAAGTTGCAGTCATGAGATATATGAATCTCGAGATGTAATTCAGACGTCCAAGAAATCCTCTAACTTGTTTCTCGGTTCTGGGTGAAGGCATTTCTTGAATTGCCTTGACTTTGTCTGGATCTACTTCAATTCCTCGTTTGCTGACAATGAAACCAAGGAGTTTTCCTGAGTAGACACCAAAGGTGCACTTGTTGGGGTTCAGGCGAAGCTGAAACTTCCGTAAGCGTTGAAATAACTTTGTCAGATTCTGTATGTGATCTTCTTCGTTTTCTGATTTGGCAATCATGTCGTCCACATAGACTTCCACTTCCTTATGCATCATGTCGTGGAAAAGCGTAGTCATAGCCCTTTGATAAGTTGCCCCTGCGTTCTTTAGTCCAAAAGGCATAACACGGTAGCAGAACGTGCCCCAGGGGGTGATGAAAGCTGTTTTTTCCATGTCTTCAGGTGCCATTTTGATTTGGTTGTATCCTGAAAATCCGTCCATGAATGAGAAAACTTTGGATTTTGCTGTACTGTCTACCAACATATCAATATGTGGTAAAGGAAAATCATCCTTAGGGCTAGCTTTGTTCAAATCTCTGTAGTCGACGCACATGCGGACTTTTCCGTCTTTCTTAGGAACGGGAACAATGTTAGCTAACCACTGAGGGTATTCTGAAGTGACGAGGAAACCTGCGTTGATCTGCTTTTGAACTTCCTCTTTGATTTTCATGGCCATCTCCGGATGAGTTCTTCTTAATTTTTGCTTGACCGGAGGGCATTCTGCTTTTAATGGCAAGTGATGCTCCACTATACTGGTATCCAACCCTGGCATATCTTGATAAGACCAAGCGAAGACATCTGAGAATTCTTTGAGTAGCTGTATCAAACTCTCTCTGATCTCTGAACTGAGCGAAGCTCCAATCTTAACCTCTTTTCTGTTTCCATCGGAACCAAGGTTAATGATCTCTAGAGGCTCATTGTATGGCTGAATGGCCTCTTCCTTTTGTTGAAGTAACCGTGAAATTTCCTTTGATATTTCTTCGTCTTCTTCTTCCTCTGCCTCGAATACAGGAAACCCAAAGCTTGGAGAAGTCATACGGTCGCACGTTTCAACGGGGTATTTTATGATTAATCTGCATATGTGTGATAAGTTTTATTTAGACAACGAGGGAAGACTCGGTGTATGCAGTTAATGAAATTTTTGATGTTTTTTAAGGGTGTTTTTTAGGATTACCAATTTCCGAAAAAAGAAAAGGAAAAACTAAACGAAGGAACAGAATGACATTTTTATTTATGGACAGTCATTTCTTGAAACAAAGACCCTATAAAACAAAACTCTATTGCTTTGGGCGAAGCAAAGAGGGACATTTAACTAAGAAATAGTAAAATGCAAAGCCCTATGAAACATCTCTTCACCCTGGGCTATGGTGAGAGGACAAAATAACGGTGAAAGTTCCTACTTAGGAGTGCGAACAACAGTTGTAACTTCAACAGCTGTCCAATAGTGGCGAACCCCATTGTGCACTAAGTAATCTGGAACCTTAGGCTTAAGCTGGCCTGTGGTAGGTCTTGATTTACCAACCACTGTCTTTGCAACACTCAGACGATCTTCTTCTACTTCAGCAGACTGAGCGGTGTGAGCATACCCATTTCCAAGTGGAGTATGTCGAACTTTCTTTTGAGGAAACTTCCAATCTTCTGAATGGAGAGACTCGTTGTCGGAGACACTTTCGAGATCATCCTCTTCTGTACTTTGGTCTTGCTCTTCTCCCAAGATGGCATTGACTAGATATGTGAACTCTATATCCGTAGCCTCGGAAGGTGACTTGGGGATATAATCCTCAATGATGACTTCACCAGTAGGTGATGATGAATAGCAAGGGTTATACATCCTCTTTTGGCTGAGAGAGGTACTCAAAATCACTGTTCCATCCAGTTGGAACAATGTCTTCAAGAGAGATTCTTGAACTTTCAGGAGCGGAGTATTTCACCATGTAGTCGAATTTTCCGCTTGGTTCTCCTAATGTATCCCAAGTCTCTTCGGGGATAGGAGGAACTTCTTCTGATGAACCATGACTTCTGGTGGTGAAGCTGTCAGTAACTTCATCACTGCTTGGTTGAGTCTTACTTTCAGATCCTTTAGTCGGATAACAGCAAAGTGGTTCAGATTCTGATAGGGAGATGTATCCTGCTTTGTTAAGATAGGATAACCATTCCTCTTCATCGGTGCTTTCCGTATCGATGATATTGACTGTTTGTTGAACAGGTTGAAGAAAACCTCCACTGCAGAAAGTTTCTTGAATAGGGAGAACTACCTCAATCCCTGGGATAGTCTTTGATGATGTTGGAAAGAATCCAATCCCTGTTCTGTTCTTGTTGTTGGTAGGAATATTAATGTGCCCCCAACCACTGGTAGTGCCATCCTTTACAACTTGGATTGCATCTTTGTATGAAGAGATAGACGCTGCTTTCTCCTTTCCTTTGTCTAAGGAAAGCGCTTGGAATTTAGTTCCAACAACTTCTTTTGGTTCTATGTCGGAGAATGATGACAGGTTGCTGACGATCAGAGCTCGTTCTCCACATACGGTTACCAATTTGTCATTTCTTATGAACTTCAGTTTCTGATGAAGTGTTGAAGTAATTGCCCCAGCCTCATGAATCCATGGGCGACCTAGCAAACAACTGTATTGTGCTGGAATATCCATAACTTGGAAAGTGATTTTGAACGTCTGAGGTCCAATAGTTATGGGAAGATCCACTTCTCCGAAAACTGACTTTCTTGATCCATCAAATGCTTTGACGATGACATGACTTTTTCTTAGAGGGTAATCTTCGAAAGATAATCTTGATAACGTTGATTTAGGCATGACGTTGAGAGAGGATCCATTGTCTATTAGGACTCCTGTGAGTGTATCACCCATGCAGCCAACTGAGATGTGAAGTGGAAGATTGTGGTCCACTCCTTCTTCAGGAAGATCTTCGTCACAGAAACTCAGATTAGTTCCGGCGGAGATGTTGGCAACGATGTTGTTGAATTGGCTTATAGTGACGCCAGGTTCTACAAAAGCTTGTTCCAAAACTTTCTGTAGAGCTTCCCTATGAGCTTCAGAACTCAATAGCAGGGAAAGAACAGAAATCCTAGACGGAGTATGTAGTAATTGATCTACAATGTTGTATTCACTCCTCTGGATTAACTTCAAGATCTCATCATTTTCTTTCGCTTGAACAGCATTGGTCGGATGATCGTCTTGCCTATGTGGTACTTCCTCCGAAGGTTTCTCCACATTTTCTGTTGTTCTGTTGAAGACTCGTCCACTTCTGGTGACTCGACTAACATCAGCAATGTTGACAACAGACGGTAATGGTATTTCCTTACCATTTTCAATGAATGTAGCGTTGTACTTGTATGGTATAGCCTTGCTGGACTCATACGGTACAGGACCTGGTAAGTAGATGACTAGCGGTGCAACTGCTGCCTTCCTGCTATCATACTTGACTTGCATAGGTTCACCTTGATTAATTTGAGGAGATACGGTAAAGACTTCATCATCTTCTCTGTTGGCAAGAACAGTAATGGTATTGTCATCCATCAACTTCTGAATATCGTTGCGAACACGTAAACATCCTTGTGAATCTCTTCGGCAGATTCTGCATCTACTGTAAGCGTGGAAATCTGTTCCAAAGTAGGCAAGTCCATTTAAAGTTTTGTGGAACCTGACTACCGATCCTTCAAGGTCTTCAACTTTGTAGATTTTGTATTCTCCTGGACATCCTTGAACCATGTTGATGTCATGTTCAGTTCTGACTCGGATATGTTGAATCCATCCTAAGTCCATTTGTTCTTGTAATGCAGCTTGAACTACGGCACATCCTTGAGTATTCTTTGGACAAATTTCACATGTGAAGTAGTTGTGAGGTGGTACATGACCGTACCCAGCTTGTTTAGCGTGCATCTTGACAAGATTTTCCCCTATCTGACGAATGTCGTAGATTTGAATGACATTGGGGTGTTGGTCTACCAGATTTACTGAAGCTTCTTTGTGCTGCGGCAAAGGATTTGCTTGGACGTTTGGATTAGTATCTTTGAAGGATAGCATTCCGCTCTTCACTAATCGTTGGACGTCAATCTTGAAAGAGAAACAGTTCTCAATATTGTGACCTGGTGCCCCCTGATGATAGGGACAAGATTGGTCAGCCTTGTACCATGGTGAGGAACTGTTTGTAGGATTTGGAGGACTCCTTGTCTGGATGAGTCCTTTTGCCAGTAATGTTGGAAACAATTCTGCATACGGCATTGGTATGGGGTCAAAGGCAGGATACCTTGGAGCCCGATTGTTGTAATTTGGAGGTCGAACCTGCTGCTGAGGTTGCTGCGACCTTTGTTGAGTTTGTTGTTGCGAAACCTGAGGTTGATAAGCTGGCGCTGAGTTAACAACCGGAGTTATTGTTGCAACTTGAGGTTGGAATTTCTTCTTGATTTTGTGCAAGACATTGCTGACATCTTGATCCTTTTTCTTCTGGAAAGAACTTCCATACTTCCTTGGACCAACAGAAGATTCTGGTTCTTTGTTCAAGCGTCCTTCTCGAACTGCTTCTTCTAAACGCACACCCATGTTTACCATCTCAGTAAAATCACTTGGTGCACTTGCAACCATTCGTCCGTAGTAAAATGGACTCAAAGTTTTGAGATAGATTTTTGTCATTTCTTTCTCTTCAAGTGGTGGACAAATTTGAGCAGCAACTTCACGCCATCTCTGAGCGTATTCCTTGAAGCTTTCTCTATCCTTTTGAGTCATGGCCCGGAGTTGATCTCTGTCGGGAGCCATATCCAGATTGTACTTATACTGTTTGACGAAGGCCTCTCCGAGGTCTCGAAAAGTACGAATCTCTGAACTGTCCAAGTTCATGTACCATTTGAGTGCAGCACCAGTCAGGCTGTCTTGAAAATAATGAATGAGCAATTGTTGATTATCAGTCTGAGTTGACATTCTTCGAGCGTACATCACAAGATGACTTTGTGGGCATGAATTCCCTTTGTACTTCTCGAATTCTGGTACTTTGAATTTGTGAGGAATCTTAACATTTGGAACCAGACAGAGGTCTGCAGCATTCTTTCCAAATAGATCTTGTCCTCGGAGAGTCTTGAGTTCCTTCTGCATTTGCAGAAACTGTTCCTGGAACTCGTCCAATCTTTCATACACGCCAGCATCCTCACTTGGAGCGTGATGATATACTTGTCCGCCCTGCGGGGGAAAAGTATGCATAATGGGCTGTGGAGAAGCCATGACAGCAGATCTTGGAATCTCAGCGTTCTGTTGTGTGAAACCCATTGCCGTTGCTCTTGGAACTTCAATTTCCAGAGGTTTGTAACCCTCCGGTGGACGCATATCCATGGTGACTTTTGGAGCTTCAGAAGCTGGAGGTATGTACCCTTCTGGAGTAAAGTTATACGGCATGCCCCAAGGTCGATCAGGCGGCATGGTATACTGAGGAACAGGAGTAGAAACAATCTCGGAAACCACAGTCCTTTGCGGTTCTTCTGGCGTTGGTCGATTCTGCGCAACTACCAGGGCTTCTACCATACTATTGAGCCTTTCAACAGTACCTTTGAGAGTATTAATCTCTTCTCTGAGTTCTTCATTCTCTTGCTCAAAGTCTTCCATTCTTTTCTTGCGACTTGAACGAGTGTTGTATGGATGAGACAGCTTGAAAGTCTTGGTTCACCTCCTTCTCCTCCTCTCTTTCTGGAGAAAGGAAAGTGACTATTAGATCCGCGACAATTCTCGTGTCAGTGCGTACGACTAAAGCGATGTATGATATGCAATTAAGTTATTATTTTTCAAGGAAACACCATAATTACGTTATGAAACATCAAACTTTTATTAATTAAGCGAAAACGCCGTTTTTACACACTTTGAAAATGGAAATACAGAGAAACTGAGAGAAAGGACTCTAAAACTTTGATGATGAGCCGACTTCACGTTCTAACATCTTCTTCTGTTTCTTGAGCTGAGCGTTCTCTGACGTGAGCTGATCGATGATCCAGGAAGCAGGAGGGATATGATGAGAAAGTGACGTTTGTGTCACTTGTCGATCGAGTACTTCAAGTAACTCATCCTTCCTTCTTAGGATGTTATGAATCTCAACGTTTTCTGTGTTGACGATTCGATACTTGTTCCTCCAAGCATTCCTTTCTTGGCATACCTTGTTTAATGCCTGCTTGCAGTTTTTCAACATCGGTGGAGAAAAGGTAAATTGGTTCCCTTAGGGGAATAGGTTCTTGATGTTGATATGGCATCCTGAGCTTGAATGCTCTGACGCGTACCCATTGAAGGTAGGGATCCAGGGAGATGCAAAGATGTTTTCCTAACAATCTTCTCCCTTTGCTGTGAACAAGACGCCAGGCTTGGACAATTTCCTTCTTCAGCATGTTGCCATGATCGTCGATGTTCTTGAAGAACAGACCCTCCAATTGGATGTTACTTGGAATATTTTTCATAGGATAGCCGTATTGACGACGGGCTAAAGCTGGATTGTAACTAATTCCTCCCTTAGTTCCAATAAGGGGTACGTTGGGGAAACTTCCGCAACTGAAGATGATCTTGGTTTCGTCGTTGTCAGGACTACACCAATCAATGTCTGTATGAGTGAGAGACATGATTTTCTGTGACCAGTAAAGGCCATCCCTCATGTTCCAGAAAGTGCTAGACTTTGGCAGGTGCGAAACGAACCATTCGTATAACAACGGTACGCAGCATGTGATTAATCCTCCTCGCTGCAGGTTTCTTGAATGCACAGAGTGATAAGCATCCGCAAGCAAGGTTGGAACTGGATTTCCAATTAAGAAGATCTTAATTGCGTTGATGTCGACGAAATCGTTAATGTTAGGGAACAAAAACAATCCGTAGATAAGCAAAGCCAAGACTTCCTCAAAAGCGCTCATATCTTGGATGCTGACGAAGTACCGAGCTTGATCAAACAGGAATTTGGAGGGCAATCCTTGAATTCCTCCTCTACTCACCATATGAGTTCTGATGTCGACTACGTTCAAAGGAGTAGTTGCAGCAATGATAATGTCGTCAGGATTCTTTTCCAAACCGGAGTACGGATCTTGCGCGTACACGGGTATTCCAATCAGACGAGAGTACTCCTCTAACGTAGGCATGAGCTGATAATCTGGAAAGGTGAAGCAGTGATACGTTGGATCGTAAAACTGTACCAAGGTGGGAAGGATCCCATCCACCATGTTGGTATTGAGCAAAGGCAGAAGTTTTCCATACTTCTCCTTGAAAGCCTGGGGGTTGACCACCAGTTTTCCGAGCTTTCCCAGTTCCTCGACCTGGGGAATTTTGAAGGTGTATTTCCTGGCTCTCTTTCTCCCGTAATCCATGGTATAGATCCTTAAGTCCTTTCTCCGTTTCTCTCTTTCTATGAAGTTCAAAACGTTCGTTATTTAGTTTCCTTGAAAAACGACTCGAAAAAGACTCTTTTTGTTTTTAGTTGTTTATTAATGAATGATGCATGAATGCATGAATGCACACACAAGAGTTTTAAACAAACATGGCGTTGAAGGGTATAGTGGTCATGAAGTCAAAACGCAGTCTCCCGCCCCAATGGTAAACTAAGGTTAAGGATTTTTGTACCTGTAGAACGGGTTCTAGGGGTCTCAGAGTTTTTGCTCAACCTTAAAGATACGTTGATTGGTATCTATAAGAGAGTTTTCTCTGAGTGTAGTATCTGCGTGACAATTACTTCCGTAATCACCGCTCTACGTCCTAAAAAAAAGCTTTAAGTGGGGTTAATGTGTTTCTAGGTCCTCCTGGTACAAATCAGTCTCGGAATGCAATGGCGCAGTTAATCACAACCAGCCAGGCAAATCCCAAGAGTAGAATTGGAAACCAAGATTAGAGGGCCTTCACCGGGAAGACATCCTCCATCCTATCTTATGTTGCACTCAAATCCGGGTATAGGATTTCTCACCACAAGGGGGAATCAAGCCCTTTCCCGATACAGAATAAACAAAATAAACAAATATATATGCAACAAACACATGATATGACACAGAGGTTAGGCAGGACCTCTCTTGTTTGAGGGGGAATTTGGCATCCCTAATTCCTCATTGGGGCTGGACCAGCAACAGGTCAACCATTGGTTTGGATGAAAAACCAAGGTTTTGAACACTTATATCCCCAGCAGAGTCGCCATTTTTCTGTGGTGTCGTTTTCTTTACCTCCCCGTTTCACTTGGGAGGACGGCACGCTAAACCCTTCACGCGAAATTTGGAAGGAGAATGCGCCCGTGGTGGGATGAATTTTATTTCAGTTCTTCCTACGATATCACACGAACTTTCTTATTTGTCCTACGAGTAGGAAAGGGGAAAAAAGATCTCAACTAAACCCTAGGAGTTTGCTAAGTGTGGGGATTTACACCTAGACTAGAAATTCTGGAGTCCGGGAGGTCGGTTATACATAGGGAAGTGTTTAAACACCCTACATATCTGTAGTACTCTACAGGAACCTTCTCTGTGTCATTGTGTTTGTGTTTGCTGCTAATGATTGGGAAAGTTTCTCCTTTGTGTTAGGAGAAGGAATTGAATTGATTGAAGAAAGACAGACAGATAGACAGACTGACTATTTTTGGTATTTTATTAGCTCGCTGAGATTCCTTGTGAACCTCATGCCTACATATCCCTAGTGGAAGTCAGAGCTTAATGTAGTTCGGGGAACTAACTAGGGAAATTAATTGTTTTTGGTGCCTTGCTTGAAGCTCAAGGTTGAAGCTTGGAATTAAATCTCTGTTTACAGTAAAGAGACATGAAATTATCTCTACAGAGAGGTATTTGTACTATTCTACCACAAACATTTTGAAAGAGTGACAGAATAACTGGATTCATTTCATTCAAGAGGGGGACCTTACTTGGGTGTACAAGTATGCCAGTCAGATGCCTCTTAAATGAAAGAAAGATGCTCGTCCAAATTAGGGAAAGTGTACAAGTCTGGGGATGTGCCAGAGCATGTCTTTCAGAGTCCTAAATGGGAGACTTTGATTGAAATTGAAATTGAAATGTTTGTTTGTTTGAATGTGGTAGAGTAGTAAAAATATCTCTCTATAGAGATAAGCTATGTCTATCTACTGTATGAAAGATTTGACTTTAGCTGGCTTGTATGAGGCCCAAGCTTGAGGCTTTTTGATTGATTAATTAATGTTATTGACTCTGGGAGATGGCTCCACTGGGGGTTAATTACAGGGTATTTTTGTGTTCTGTACAAAGCCCAGAATTGAGGCTGACTCTGTTTAGGGAGACTCTATTTGTGTGCCTTGTACAAAGCCCAAGGTTGTGGCTGACTGTTGAGGATAATTGAATGAATGACTTTATTTTATGTGCCTTGTACAAAGCCCAAGGTTGTGGCTGACTCTAGCTAGGGAAAACATTATTTTCTGCCTTGTACAAAGCCCAAGGTTGTGGCGGACTCTTAAATGAATTAAGTATGGATGACTATATGGGGAAAAGATCCTAAGTGTTAGGAATCTTTGACACATGAAAGATATGGTTTATCTGCCTTGTACAAAGCCCAAGGTTGTGGCTACTGAGTGATGAAGAACTCACTGGGGAGACTCTATTATCTGCCTTGTACAATGCCCAAGGTTGAGGCTGACTCTTGACAGGGGAGTTTTATTGTTTGGGTGCCTTGTATGAAGCCCAAGGTTGAGGCTAACTGTTTTTGTTGGTTTTAACTCTACTGGAGATTAAAAAAGACTGTTTTTCTTTGGAAGCTAACCCTTTCCAGGGATTTTGACTCAGCTGGTGAATTTGTCTGTTAAAAGACTGACTTTATCATGTTTTTTGGAGGCTGACCCTTTCCAGGGGTTTTGACTCTTTTGGGGAAATTATCTCCTAAGAGAATGAAATTATTGTTTTGACATTTTAAACAGATGTTGGAGGCTAACCCTTTCCAGGGGTTTTGAGATTTGAAAAATGGATGGCAGAAAGATTATCTAGTGGAGACTCTCTTGTTTAAAGCCCAAGATGAAGGCTGACTCAATGCTGAGGATGACCAAAACATAGATCCTAGACTCTACTAAGGAGGATTGATGAAGATAAGGGTGACAGAGACTGTCCATGTCTCTCATTCCAAAAAGTGTACTCAATGTGAAATTGAGACAAACTTAGCTTGTTTTAAAGTCTGGTTTAAATTGGAAGAAACTCACCAGGGTAGGCTAAAAGGTGACTAAAGACCTGTTCCTATGTTTATAAGAAACCTGATGGGTCCTTGTATACAAGCTCAAGAGGAAGCTGGAAATGCTTTTAAGAAGCCTGTGGGTCCTTGTACAAAGCCCAAGAGGAGGCTAATCGAGGGTCCTTGTTATAGCACAAGAGAAAGCTTATGTGGTTTTGAACTTATTTTGGCTCTAAGCAAATGGGTAAGAGGTTTCACCGGGAATAATTCCTCTTTGGGTGGATGTGTCCTATTTATTTGGATTCTAAGGTTTTTGCCAAGATGTTTCACCGGGAATAATTCATCTTGGGGGTTTGAACTACAGATCTCTAATTAGGAAAGAGCCTTCACCGGGAAGACATTCTCAATCCTAGGTCATATTCCTATAATATATATATAGTTTAACTGTCCTAAGGTTTATACTCAAACGCAGTTCTAAACTAATATATGCACAGTTTATATTTGACAGTAATTTAAATAAAGACTGTAAATTGAAAGCTTGTAAAGCCTAACCTGGATGGAGTGGAGGCCATTGAAGAAGTATGTACAGAGCCTCAACAGTATTTTTGTTGTTTTGTTGATAACAGTTGAATATATATGATAAACAGTTAATGGTTTTTGAAAACAGAAGAAGTGAAGATGGACAAAGGTCACATAGGTATCTGAAGAGTTTCACCGGGAATAATGCCCTTCAAATACCAGAAGAATGTTTTGAAAACAGAAAGAAGATTTTGAAAATACAGTTTTGAAAACAAGCT